>NC_056729.1:540626352-540683852 GCF_019279795.1 Protopterus annectens | reverse complement strand
GCCAGCATGTATAGCAGGCTCTATAGGCATGTCACAGCACAGAGTATGATACACCTGTGTAAAAGTGCATAACCGCAAACAATGGGAACACAGCCACATATGGTAAGCTAGCGTAATATTACAGTATATGGACTATCTGTTCAATATCATCCTCATATGTGCCACTCACACACTAACCCTACATATACTGGGCAACTACACAGTGTGGTCTGAAGCCTGTCTGTGGTATGGGACATGTGTGTGTATGGCTCAACAAACATGTAAGCCGACAGGGTAGCATACAGTGGAGCAGCATGTAACATCAGATAGCACAGGACCAAGAACAATGACATCTACCACAGTCTGTACACAGGCCAAAGTACATATTAACTATACACACAGTGTCAACAATAACCATGAGTACACAGACCTCAGTACTGTACACACAACCACAGAATGGGTTATGCCATAAAATATAACCTGTACTATACATAACATGTGTAGCAGTCTGATATCTCACTGGCTTGTTATCAGATATGATGACACTAATTATGGTGTACAGCGCATATGCACCTCTGACTGCATGACATATATACAATGATTGACAGAGTTGTGGCTGGAGGCACATACACAGGGCTACTATTGTCATGTTGCTGTGATACCTGCAAACATTTTTTGTTGTAACAGGGCTTGGTGCAACATATATCATATGAGGGGTATGACGTCTGTAACTCTCATGGCTGTTACCATCTCCAGACTGCAATCCTCACACTACCTTCTGCAGTTCACAGATAGGTGCTCTGTGGATAACACATGAAAATAAAGGCACCACACACTGCCCAGTCTGTGGATGGCCCTACAGATGGGGGTTTCCTCATAAACATAGCACTGACATTTCAGCCATTAAAATATGTAGGACAGCCATATCCAAACACACCCTGTTAAACCAACAATACTCCAAATGCAGTATAGCAGCACTTACAGTCTATAGTCAGGTCAGGCACATCCGCCTCCTCTGTGTTGCCCTGTTTCCACAGTGCATGTTGTTAGTGCTAGATCCCCAATCCATCTGAAATGCTGTTTGACAAACAACAGATCACGTTTCTGCTCACAGTGACTGTAAAGGCCCAACACCAACATGATGTTCCTAGTTATTGGAGTGTGTTTCCATGCAATTGGCTATGGGAATGTTACCACAGCTGTTCCACATGCAATCAGCTGTAGGAGGGCTGCAATTTCTGCAGAGGCCATCAGCTGATCATGAGCAACACTTAAAATACACATCCAGCTGCTTAAGCAAAGAAGGTGTGAGTCTCCACATCCACCAGAGAGGGAGTGAGAGAGGCAGACAGAGGCAAAGAAAAGCCATGGAGGGGTGGGACAGTAAAACATAAGCATGTTTGTGTCGCACACCTACCAGTACAGGGTATCAAACCCCTGATGACTATGCACTGCTATCGCATGTCTATGCAATTATTGGATGCACCACATAGGTTACATGTTGAGGACTCCTCAAAATTTATATGTGATAGTGAGTGACATCTGCAACAGGGATATGGTAGCTATACAGTAGGTGTAGTACACGTGCCTGTCCACATGAACAGGTGCCAGCGTCAACACAGCCACACTCTCTCAGGGACGCACACACATTGACACACTTGGGAGTGACAGGAATACAACTCATCACTAGTGAGATTGCCACAACACATTACTGTGCAGGTATCAGATGCACCACAGGGATCATACAGAGGTTATATGGCAAAGGGTATGTGGAGTGTCTGACAACAGACAGCATGCTTCAGTATACCAATGGGGGTTGTAGTGAATGTGAATGTGGTCATACACATCATAAAGCACACACACAGACACAGGGTTCCAGTACTGACATGCATGGGTGCATTGCTTCATGGGTGTGAAGTGGCCAACTGTGCCAGACGGCTATACAAGGCTAGGTGATGGGTATACCTTGGCATCAGGTCACACGACAATGGTCTGCATTATGGCTCAGGGGTGTAGTGTCTGGAATTGACCATGCAGGTGGGTATTGTATTCCCCATCCAGTCACCTGGGTGACTCTTGCATGTGGCCAATGCTGTGCACTACTTGCCATGTATGTGTTCCTTAGTCCATGACACCTACATGGGACACCTGCACTGCATACTGCAGTCTTCCACTATTGCCATATACAGGTGGGGTCTTACTGTACCCATTCCCCACAGTAGGGATATTACCAGAGAGGTGCCTGTGGGTGGTGTTTGTGTGGCTGGGTGCATGTCTGCTATGGACACTACTTGCATCTGACACACAGATATGCATGGGGCATTCCAGTTATGCTGTCATGTGCAGGTACATCAGATGATTCCCAATACATCAGTCCTACCTCCTCTGTGATCTGCAGGTGTTCAGGCAGACATCACCGATATCCCCTACTACAGATCCAGTTACTGTGATGCATACCTATATGTACAAATCCAAGGGTGTCTCCATTTCACAGTGACACAATATATACTGCATGTCTGGGGTACTTTCCCCTGTGTACTGCTTGTATATCTAGCCCAACAGCCATGCCATGTCAGTCTTTCAGATGGTGACACATATTGCCACCATACATTTGCAATGGCTTACTGCTAGCATGTGTTATACCGGTGGGGATTGTCTTTGGCACTGCAGTTCTGAGTGCTTGTCCCTGTCATCAGCAGTAGTGGGCAATGGCCACCAGGTCTTACCTCAACATGCATATATACTGACCACTCTCACACATTATGAAACATACACCACCCTAACACACACAGACCTGCATATTGTGCAAATGCTACAACCTATCCTGCTACCTTGGCCACCTCTGGCCATCTGTGCTCCACTCGTATTATACCTACTCACACATGTTACTACATTTCTACACAGGATTGGGGGGAGCACACTTGAGTGTCACTACATTTCTACACTGGATTGGGGGAAGGGGCAGACCTGTCTGTTTCCACATGTCTACATAGGAGTGGGGGGGGGGGCACACCTGACTGTTACTACATTTCTACAATGGATTGTGGGGAGACACACCTGACTGTTTCTATATTCCTACCTCGGATTGGGGGGGGGCACACCTGACTGTTACTACATTTCTACGCTGGATTGGCGGTAGGGGCACACCTAACTGTTTCTACATGTCTACATGAGAGTGGGGGGCACACCTGACTGTTACTACATTTATACATAGGGTTGTGGGAGGACACACCTGACTGTTTTTACATTTCTATACAGGATTGGGGGGGGCACCTGACTGTTACTACATTTCTACACAGGATTGGGGCGGACACACCTGACTGTTTCTACATTTCTACACATGATTTGGCACACCTTACTGTTTCTACATGTCTACATACGATGGGGGACACACCTGGCACTTGCACACATTTGCTATGATTGTACTGATATGTCAGGTACTCCATTTCATTCCGTAATCTAACCTATCATACTGACTAGAGGCATATCAGTGTACTACAGGTCTTAGCTTTGGTTGCCCTACATATTAGTGTGTGACTTCCTATCCTTCAAAACTAATCCCACTGCCTGGTCTGTCTGTGTAGTCCTGAGGGGGGGGGAGGTTAGTCTTAGGCATCATTCAGAGGCCATAGCACAGGTTCTGTTTGTGTTTGTCTACACCTGTCCTGCTGGCTGAGACTGTTGCTGGATATGTGAACATCTCTGACTGGCATGTGTGAGTCATATGGACATACATGTGGCCCAGCACATTTCCTGCAGTGGGTTTTGCCACCCTGTGTATTACTGGCTACTCTGGTGACTCCAGTATGTGTTACAGATGTCTTGGTGCCACTATGAGTGTCTACTATCTGCTGCCATAACATTCAGCCACCCAATTCTCTTGCATGCTCACATCCATACCATAGATACAGGTAACAACACATTCTACTCCATTTGGCAATTGGTAGGTTGATTGACTTACCTTGTGGGTGTGCCAGGATTGAGTATGGTGCTGGAGGGCTGGCTATGTTGGATGCACATAGTACACTCCCTATACATGGTTGAGCACAGGTAGTGTCATGTTTGGCATCCCTTTTACTGTATGTACAAGTCAGAAAGAGATGTCATTCCCTGGATCACTACTGTGTCAGTGTATGTGCTGTGCATTACCTCTTTGCCAAGGCCATGGCATACTGGGAATGCCTCCATCTGCCTACTGGGGCAGGCTCAGGTTGTTCCTCCCCGAGTCATTCTGTGCCTGTGCAGACCTTGGCATTGGTGGGGGGCTGTGTGGCCCTGCCTCTTGCTGTTCCTGCTGCAGCTGTTTCCACAAGATCATATTGTTTAGCATGGCACATACCATAACAATTTGAGTACATGTAGCTGGTGAGTACTGCAAGGCTCCACCGGATGTGTGCAGGCACTGAAACCATGACTTGAGCATCCCAAACACATGCTCTATTATAGGTTTGGTCTGTGCGTGTGCCTCATTATGGCATTCTTGTTCGGGTGTGTGTGCATTTCTGATGGGTGGCATCAGCCACGGCTCCAGTATGTAACCAGCATCCCCCATTAAGTGTCCGTAAGGGATGTCCCCATTGGCAAATCCCTAGTACAGCTGTGTCAGATGCCAGATATGAGAATTGTGATAGCTTCCAGGGCAGCCAGTACACACATTCATTATAATGCCCTGGGTATCGCACACGACCTGGAAGTTGATGGAGGAGAGCGATTGATGTAGGCCCTGCCCTGATCACTGGGTGGTACTTTGATGCGTATGTGCGTGCAGTCTATAGCACCCACTACCTCAGAGTATTCTGCTGTTTGGTGGAAGAGATGCATATTGCTGGCCAACACCTCACCGGTGTTGAGGAAATATACGTTCTCCCTGGCATGTGCTGACATGGCATCCAGGAACTGGTTGAATACTCTGGATGCTGATGCCTGTGAGATCCCAATGACATCCCCAGTTGTGCTTTGGGAGGTACCTGTGGCTAGTATTCCTAGGCCTACACATACATTGGTATCCACTGGGATGGGTTCCCCTCAGTCATTTCAGTGTGTCAGGTGTGCCCGGCACAGCTCAACAATTTGCTGTAGGAGGTCCATGTCCACCCTATAGGGCTCCACTATCTCCAGCTCATGTAGCTCTTGGTAGGTTACCCTGGGTCTGTACACTCTTCTCCGTCTCCTCACTGTGGGTTGATCAGCAGCATTCACATCCTCACCACCCTCAGCCTCTTGCACATGTTGTATGTTACCTGCTGCAGTCCCTATCTTTTTGTAGCTTTGTTTGTTAAAAGTTCCCTGCTTGTATACACCGGTGGTGTAGAGTATGGGAAAAACCAGAGGGTAAGGTGTTTGCATAGTTTATAGTAGTGTTCTGGGCTGGTCTGGTCTGCTGCGTGTGTAATTGGCTGATTCTAATGCATTTCACCTGCCAGCTATGCTAATTCTCCTTGCTTAACTTCCTACTATTGTTTTCCCTTCCCATTGCCTTCTTGTTTTAGCCCAGGGGTACGCCATGCAAACACAGTGCTCAAATGTGCACAGAGCTGCTATTTCCTGGTTAACCTTTATTTTTTCTTTAAAACCCGGTGCATGGTGCACACACCCGCTTAGGCAATGTAAAGAGTGCTAGGCAGACTCAGACACACCCCCTTGCTTAGCTGTGCTTCGCTAAGAGAAAACCTGAGCCACAGGGCTCCAGTCCGCTTACAGTATGCCTGACACACCCCCATGATGTCAACTAACTCCTAGGCTTGTACAAAGCTGTTCCTACTCTTGGGACCTGACTAGCATGCTGGGGAAAACTGGGATTCACTATCATTTCCCTCATTTGCATAGGATTGCCTGCTAATGCATAGTTACATGTTTCACACTGAGCCTCCCCCCTTAGCAACCACTACTCACTGGCCATGTTGTCTTCTGCCTGCTATTGACTTTAATGGCAGAATAGTGATTTTCGTTAGAATGCTTATTTTAGGTTTATTTTCTTATTTTCCCCTCGATCCCGTTTGCTCATTGCTGCCCTATGCTTAAACAGCCGAGATTGGCTAAAAAAAATAAAAGTTGATTTTTTTTTTTTTTATTTTTTAACCTGTTTTCAATGCCAGTGGCCTTATACTTGGCCATTGGCATGCTTCCTGACTGATATGCACCCTTTATTTGGAGCAGTCACGGCTCCGTTTTGGAATATGCATAAAAGTAATCGGTTACTAACCGAGTACATTTCTGCAGATTACACTAGTCCTGCACAGCCAGTTTCCAGCTTCCTGGATCACAAATTCACCTCATTTGCATGGATTTCACCTGCAAATGGGGTAATTTACATACAGGGGCTGAGTCCATGTAGGACTAGTGCAGGAGCACTCGTGCATGCCCCTGCAGGCTATTCTTGGATCGCACGGCAGACATATTGCCTGCTAGAGCTCCTGCACTAATTCTGCATGCCGTGCAAGGCTTGCAGAATCCGGAGGAAGGTTTTTAATGAAACATATCTAAAAACAGAACAACAAAATAAAATGTAACCCATATCATGTGCAAATACCAGAAAAAAAACATCTGAGTCAAAAATTAAAGTAAAGCAATTAAAAAAGAGCATCACATAACCTTAAAATTTAATCACAAAACCTTAAAAGTTATCCATACAAATAAATAACTATTAAAATAAATTGTTCTGTTTTGTTAACAAAGTCATCCTATATACGAACATTATATTAAGACATCCTGTATATAAAAAAATCATCTTATTTCATAGTTAAACTACAAGCAGCTGAAAAGCATTTAATATTAACAGAACTATTCAAACCAGGAAATCTGTCGGCATGCAAAAAAAGTAGGCATTTGGTTTCTCTAACCTTAAGGCCATTTTTAAAATTCCCACCTGTAATATCCAAATGCTCATGGTTTAGAACTGAAAAATAAAATTTGTTCAAATCTACACATGTCTGAAGAAAGCAAAAAACATTAGGCCATCTGTAGAAAGATCTGACTGAGGAAATGGTGAATTATAAATATAACAACATAAATCACCAGAGAGCTGTGCGACAGGCAGGGTGCACATTTTTGGAACCTTCTGCACGAAACTTAGTTGTTAGTCAGTTAGAATTACAAAGCAAGGGAAAAACAGGAAATGAAAGCAAATAGAATGAGTTCAATCGGGAAGAGATCTTAAGACCTGCTCAAGTTAATAGAAATGGGCAGACATATTAAGACTACAGAAAATTAATAAGACCCAAGTGTTATAAGACTGATAAAATAGATGAACATAATAATTAGGACTATTAAGAGAGATTCATGGAATATAACAGAAATTAATATCATATAAATTAATAATAGATCAAAAGCTACTACAAAAATGCAGAGTACCAAAGGAAAGGAAGGGACAAGTAGAATGCCACCATGGAAGCTTGAAATAGATAAAACGATAAAGCAGCTAATGGAACAAGTAGCATTACCAGAAGAATATGGAAAAAGGAATACATAATCAGAAACTTTTAAAAAGATAGTTGTGATAAAAGCAACCCATGGCATCAAAACAGATAGATGCATTTTATCTCATCTGAAATAATAAACTAAACTAGTAGCACAAGCAGAAAATTTTAGATCACACAGAAAAGGATAGGAAAAGCACAAAATAAGCAATTCGTTGATGACCCAAAAAAGCTTTCTAGAAAACTGAGAAAGAAAACAGCAGTAGCAAACCCACCTAAAACAGTAGAAATCATTACATTTTGAAGACGCATCTATGAAGATCCTGTTGAACATAACAACTATGCAGAATCAATAGAACAGTTAAAAGAAGGAGTAAGAAGTGTTGGTATAGAGGCTATGAAAGTAAATGAATTGACAGTGAGAGAAACTGGCACAAAGAAAGGCTTCAAAAAAACTCAGGTCCAGATGCAGTTCTCAACTTCTGGCTAAAGATATTAATTTCTTTTCACAATGACTTAACCTCAAGTAAAATTATTTATATGCACATTCCAAACAGGCATCAACCTAATTAACAACAGGAAAAAAAACATAATCCTCTTTAAGCATCCACCTGCAAGCCATCCCTAGAACTATATGGTGAGCTCCATGCCTCTACAGTCACTTGTGTGGTTCATTTGATTCTATAATACGTATATTAAGCAGTGCTTCCAAGGCAGACCATGCAGAGCTCTATGTAGATTAGTAACAATGCTGAATGTGTTGCAGTGTGTACTGTAATTAAGCTTCCTAAATGTGAAATTCATTAACATGATCGAGCAATGCAAAATGTTTTAGATGTTGAAATCATTTTTATTTATTTATTTCATATTATTTTACTTCTGTTTACAGGGATAGTGCACTGATCAGAATCATGTAAACAGATCAATACTAACTCCAGTGAATGAAAATACTCCAAAAATATTTGTCTAAAAGCACAAACACAAAATAGATCTTTTTTTTGTCATGGGATGCAAGCCCCAATGCACCCCCACCCCAAATTTAAATATATCTACTTAACATACAACAGTGGATAAAATGGAATTCTTTACTAACACAGAAAGTACTTTCAGTGAAACATTTTCACTTGAATGGCAGTTGACCTAACTGCTGTTGACATAATTGACATTTTCCCCCAGTGATCACATTTGGCCATTTGAATGAATTCACAAATATAAAATGGAAGAGACCATAGGACAGCACACATTAGATATAATTTCCCTAACTCCAGAAGGTATCCATTTCTTCTCAGTAAATTTACTAATGATCAATATCTAACACTACTCCACTACCTAAAGGATGGAGACATTCACCCAAACCCTGGCCCAAACACCTCCAATACCACTCAACTCAATAACCCAAACCCCTCTGACATTCACCCACTTAAAAAAAACTCCAAACTCACTCTTAATAGCTCACCTCAACACACGTAGCATTAATAATAAAATAACACAACTCCATGCTCTCCTGGAACTCTACTCATTTGATATTATATGTCTTACAGAAACTTGGCTAAAACCAGTAACAAAAGACAATGAAATTTTACCACCTGGTTACAACATCATACGTTTTCACCATGTAACCAAGAAAGGTGGTGGAGTAGCTGTTCTATTCAAATCTGATTTTCAAATAACCATCTTTAACCAAAAACCTTTTCAAGACTCAAATGCTGACATACTTATTACCAAGTTTCAGCTAAACCCATTCAAATCTATCTATATTATTTGCATCTATGTTCCACCAGGTAATAACATCACTACCATTGAAAACATACTTTGTTGGTTATCTCTAAACCTTCCCCAAGAAACCATAATCCTAGGCGATTTTAACATAGATTGGAATTCTTGCAATAACAACTGCCTCACTAGCCATATTAATCTCTATGGGTTCACCCAAACTATTACCTCCCCTACTAGAATAAACAAAAATAGCAAGAAAGAAAGCACCTTAGATTGGATACTTATTAATAATCAACCTCAGACTTATCAAACCGGAACCCTCCCTGACGACATAAGCGACCACTCATTAACCTACATTATCAGACTCAAAACCAATCCACCCTTTCAACCCATATATAGGGCAATTAGAACCAAGAAAAAATTCAACTTAGATATATTCCTTAGTGAACTTAAGGCATGCAATTGGTTCCCCTTAAAACACCTTTCTCTTGATGAAGCTGTTGATTACTTTAATACTAATTTCCTAAACATACTCAGCCGTCTTGCTCCTACCCGCTCTATAAGGATAACAACTAAATCTGCTCCATGGCTTACCAGGGAAACCAAACAAAAAATCCATCTCAGAAATAAATACTGGAATAAATCACGCTTAACTAAAAACCATACTGACATCCAAAACTACAAACAACTGAGAAATGAAACAAAAAAAAGCCATAGTATTTGATAAAAAAAATATTATTTACAATTTCAGTAGACCCACCATAATAAACCTCAAAAGTTCTGGTCAAGTATTAATCAATTATTACATCCAAGTCAATCTATCACACCTAACCCACAAGGCGCTGACAAAGACAATCCTAAACAAACTGCTAACGCCTTTAACACCTTTTTTACTAAAGCAATTCAAACTCTTGCCTGTCAGCTCTCTCCTCAAAACATAACAACATCTAAATCTGACTCTAACCCACCCCCTCCTTTTCTCTTCCAACCTGTCCCCACATCATTTATTCTCACCCTTATCCAAAAACTGAAACCATGTACACTTTCTGCTGACCAACTACCCTCAGAATACCTACAGATAGCAGCCAAATCTATTGCTTACCCAATCTCCATCCTCATCAATAGAACCATCACTGAAGGATATATCCCCAAACTTTGGAAAGTCTCTCATATTATTCCCCTTCATAAAGGAGGAGACTCCACTGAACTCTCCAACTATCGACCCATAGCCCTACTTTCTCCTCTATCTAAGATCATGGAAAGATGTATCCATAGGCAATTGCTAGACCACCTTCTCCATAATAACCTGCTTTCCAACACCCAACATGGGTTCCGACCTTCCCATAGCACAACTACTGCCCTCCTTTCCTTTATTGACACCATCAATAACAACAGAAACCTTAACATGCTTTCCTCTGCACTATTCATAGACCTGTCCAAAGCTTTCAACATGGTAAATCACACTATACTCATAAACATTCTCAAATCTCTGTCTCTCGACCCACTAGCTATAAAATGGTTCCATTCCTACTTAAATAATAGACATCAAGCTGTACTCTGGAACAATGCTCTTTCTACCCAGCTACCTGTTAATATTGGTGTTCCTCAAGGCTCCATACTGGGCCCTCTCCTGTTCTGTATATTCATCAATGACCTTCACCTAGTAGTTCCCCAAGCTACATGTATCCAATATGCAGATGACTCCACACTTATATGCTCAGCCACAACTGCATCAGAACTTCACTCCATATCTCAAAACATATTCAGCTCCATAGAACTATGGTTTACAAAACACTGTCTCCTATTAAACCCTAAAAAAAACTAAACTTCTCCTTTTTACACCTACCAGTAAATCTCCCCCAATAGACTTCACTGTATCATCCTATGACGATACACTTATATACCAAGATCTAACGACCAAACTACTAGGTATCACCATTGATAATAACCTAAACTTTGAAGCCCATATCAACAACATTCTAAAAACTACAAATAAAAAAAATAGGCTCTCTTTATAGGATTAAATCCTTCCTCACTCCTGCAACAAGAATAACCATTGCCCACAACCATTTAATCTCCACCCTTTTTTATGCCTCACCCATATTTACCAATCTGTCAAAAAATAACCTTAAGAAACTAGAAAACTCCTATAATAGCATAGCCAGATTTGCCACAGGTAACCCATATAGAACACATCACTGTATTAATCTAAAGCATCTTGGGTGGCTTGAATTTCAGCAACAGCTAAAATATAATCAACTGGCCATCGTCCACAAAATACTTTATCAACCTACCAAAACACCCATCCTATCTAACCTTATTCACCCCTATGATAACCTTAAGTCCTTAAGATCATCACAAAAATTTCTTGTATACATCAATAAATCAGATAATAGAGCTGGAGACTCTCTGTTTTCTAATTCTATTGGAAAAACCTGGAACCTACTTCCCTCTGAACTTACCACACTTCCCTATACTACTCTGTTTAAAAATAAACTTAAGCTCTTCCTGAAAACACATTGGATGTGCCCCTGTTCTAAACCTGACTGACCAACTTATCCATAATTACCTTAATCAACCTACCTTCTCATCTCTGAAAATATTTCATCTTTACAACTTATTATGCTTCTAGTCTCTTAAACTATTTCATATTAAATACTACTATGCTTCTTCTCCATCATAGTCCTAGCTATTACTGGATTCATTAAAAAGTAACATATATTATTTCTAGATTTATTACCTAACTCCATTTCATTTTCCTTTATCTTCCTTTCTTATCTACATCTACACAATTGTTTTTCTTCTCTTAACTAGTATTCTTTAGCAACAATTAAATATAACTTCTTATTAACTCTACTAAATTTTTTCAAATATATGTAACCTTCTTTATGTACTTTATAAATTTGCAACCTCTTGTTTATTTCTCTTATTTTTACAATAAAATGTATTTGCATTCTAAATATGTACTTCTGTAAATGTGAATTTGATTTGTATTGTGTGGAGCTTTTCTCCCCGGGCCTCTACTGAAAATGGACATATATCCAGCTAGACTAGCCCGGTCAACAAATGTAAAATAAATAAATTAATGTAAAATAAATAAAATTAGAAGAGTACACATTTAGTGAAAAAAAACACAAAATATTTACAATATAATGGTTGAAGAGATTGTCTTGTCATATACCAAGACAGAAGAAAAAAATCAAACATGTCATAACAATATAAGTATGAGGTGCTGAGATAAAAATTGAAAGGTGACATATGACATAAGCAATCATACATTTCTATAAATGAAAAAAAAAACATTTTGGCATATTTTCAGTTGCAAATGTTGTATGTCACTTACTATCTATCCAGTCATTGCCAGTCAAACATTACAAAGCTCATTCAGTTCCTGCCTTCCCTTAAAGCCCATTCCTACTCCAAAACATTATTTGGCATGTATTGCTCCCACAATTCCCATTTTTTGCTATAGTATGTAATCTTATTTATTTTTATTTATTTATTTTATTTTACATTTGTTTACTGGGAAAGTCCGACTGGAACAAGGTCCATTTACAGCGGAGGCCCGGGGAGAAAAGCTCATAACATAACAGCATACATTCCACAAATGACATAAAAAAAATTTCTGAACAGTTGTATATATACAATCAGAGCTCCATATCATAACATAACAACACAGATACGCAAATGACAGAAAATTTCTGTACAGTGGCAACTATATAATCAAGGAGCTTTATCGTACATTAGTCTGATTTAAGCAACCTTGGTATATCAATAGCAAAACTTTGAATATCAGTATTGGTAGTACAAAGCATAAAAATGAAATAATGCAATTCAAGAAAACTGATGTTATGTGGGAGATATGTCACAGTCTGAGAAAATAGTTTATAGGATAGTAGTCCCTGATAGGGAGTATTTGAGTAGTACAAAATAGCTGAGGTAAGCAGTGAGAAGATGAGGTGTGGCAAGTTTGGAGGAGAGCAGAAAATAAATTTATGTGATGCAAGGACAAAGCCATGATTCCAAGAGGTGTGATTTAAGTGTTGTCTTGAAAAGTGAGATGGATGGCGCAGAGGAAATATTTTTGGGGAGGTTATTCCATTCCCTAGCAATGGTGTGAGAGAAAAGACCTTACCCTGCAGTGTTATTGGCTTTGGTTATGTTAAGCAGGGATTTGTTGGATGAGCACAGAGGGCAATTTGCTGAATATTGGTTTAGAAGTTGGTTTAGGGCTGGGGTTTTCTGAGGGTTCCTTATTATTTTGAAGGTGACGACTAACTGGTGATAACTAATTAGCTGAAGGAGCTCTAACTACTGTAGTTGCTTCAGGGCAAGACAGTGATGACTTCTAAAAGTGGAGTTATTTGCGAATTTTGCAATTTTATTGTAACATGACTCTAGTTTGTTTAGGTCTGTTTTCCTGATGTGAATTAGGATTGGTGATGCATACATTAAGGTATGATTTTATCATACCCTTTTCCAAAGATCCCAATTACAGTTGTTTTATCTCTGTTAGTATATTCACTACTTCTAGTACAATTTGTTTAGACTTTAGACATAGCACAAAAAATCATTTCCTTAGTTACACCAATTTGCTCACCCTGTATGCAGGGAATATTTAAAGACTGCCAACTCATTACACTCCCACAAAAATATGTTACCAATTACCTCCTTTGCAATGTACCTGAGGAACAATACTTTGGAGTCTGATTGGGGTACAAAAATATCTATGCAGACACTTCCAAACAAAGATTCTAAATCTTCTAGACTTAGTTGCATATTTGGGAGCCATATATATTGCCCCCATTATTTCTTTGTAAATTGCTTATCACGTCTATCTTCCCAATCCTTTTTAACCTCTTTTAATTGATTCCTATAGTTATCATGCAATATTTTATATTTCCTACTAATTATCCATTTTTTAACAGCAGCATCTGTTTTAGATTCTACTAAAACCTCTACCAGGGCTGGTCACTTAGAATACCCCTATTTCTTTCCCTTTGCCTATACTCTGATATCAATCTTTTTTGGTAAAGAAGGCAATCTCTAACTTGCAGTCCAAATTAATTTTTGCCTCTTCTCATTCTATTACTTTTCCCTCTCTTGTTATTTGGTCCCAATACCTTGGATCCTTTGTCAGTTTTCTCTAGTAAATTCTAGTCCCCTCTTGCATATTCCCTGTACCCTAATTGCAATTATCCTTATTGGCAGAATCTCCCTTCTCCATCCCCTTATTAGCTTAGATCTTAGAATACTTTCTGCTACTTTAAGAATGTTATATAGGTTCATAGGCGGGTACTAGGCTATCTGCCCAAGGGCATTTATAAGCCTAGCCAGAGTGTCAGCTTTTGCAACCCCATTGATTAATTAACTGAGCCTCTGTCAAGAAGAGCCAATGAAGTGATCCCAGGGGTGTATTTTCTGTTATCCATCCACCGTCAAGGTTTCTCTTGAAGAGTGTTAGTGAGGGGCTCTGCCTAATGTAGTTAGGAATTTTGTTCCAAAGCATGGGGAGCCTCTGTGACAGGAATCTATCCCTCCAGCATGTTCTATTTATTGTTGTGGCAAGGTTTAGCTCACTAGAGCGAGTGGCTCACAGTGACTTGGATTTCTTTAGGTGGAGCATATCCATCAATTCTGAGTTGGACACGGCTTTGTAAGTCAGGCAGAGATCACCTCTGAGTAAGCGATATGCCACTGAGTACAGCTGGAGTTTTTCCAGTCGGGCTGCATAGGACATATGTTTGAGACTAGTAATCCTCTTGGTGAGGTACTTTTGTGGTCTTTCCAGCTGTTGGAAGTGTCTTGTGAGGTACATCCCAAATGGGGCATTGTACTCTATGATGGGTCTGATGAGTGATGAGTAGAGGGGCATTATAGCCTCTTTATTTCTAGATGCGAACCCTTTAGTAATTAGATTGGCTACATAGAAGGATTTCCTAACTACTTTGGCAATATGATTGTCAAAGGAGAGATTACTATCTACCTGAATCCCCAGATCTCTTATTACCTCTTCTGTATTAAGGGGGCTGCCACATATGTGGTAATTCATCAGTGTTTTGTTTTTCCCAAACGGGATGACTATGCATTTTTTTGGCATTTAGCTTGAGACCATGACTTTGACACCAGGTGTCCATCTCAGTAAGGCCCTTTTGGAGAATGTCCAAGTCAGCCAGAGAGTCATTTATGGCTCACAGTTTGCAGTCATTGGCGAACTTAGTTAGCCATAGTCCTCCTGTGTTTTCCTGTACTTCTGAGAAGTATATGCCGAACAGTAGGGGTTCCAGGACCGAGCCTTGTGGGACACCACTTGTGACTGGTTTAGTGTCAGACCTGGAGCCCACTATTCTTACCATGTGAGTTCTGTCTGTAAGCCAGTTGGCAACCCATCTCGTGACGTAGGGGTTTATGTTCAGGCTGGTGAGTTTTTCTATAATTCCCATGTGGGGAATGGTGTCAAAATCCTTGGCGAGGTCAAGGTAGGCTGTGTGAACTACCTTCCCCTCATCTATGGCCTTGGTGACTGTCTCAAAGAAGTCAACCAGGTTTAGTAGGCATGATCTGCCCTTAACAAAGCCAAACTGGGTCAGGTCAAGTGTTTGGAGGTTCCCAATGTATTTATTAATGAGTTCCATGATGATGCACTCCATATCCTTGCAGACCAGGCTAGTCAGACTTATGGGGTGATAGTTACCAGGGTCAGTTGTGGCTCCTCCTTTGTGGAGCAGAATAACTGTTGCTGTGCACCATTCTATGGGCACGTAACCTGTGGAGAGGCTGAGGTTGAACAGTGTGTTTAGCTGGGGGGTTAGTTCATTCTGTAGTTTGTGCAAAATGCAGCCTGGGACACCATCTGGCCCCATTGATGCTGTGCTTTTGGCTTTTGAAAGGGCTGTTTTCACCTGTGCATCTGTGATTTCTGGGACACTACACTTTTCTGGTATTGTTGTGGGCCCTTTTGGGGGTGAGAGGGGGGTGAAGTTTGCACTGAATCTATCTGCCAGGATGTTGACGATATCAGTGGGTTCAGTATATTTTGTGCTATTTTGCACTAGCTCAGAGCATATCTGTGAGTTGCCACTTAGATTACTGACATAGCTAAAGAAGGGTTTGTGGTTATCTTTCAAATCCTTGGCTATTTTTCTTTCGAAGTTAGCCTTGGAGGATTTTATGAGGGACCTTAGTTTCTTACTGATACTGATCAGGGATGTCTTTCCTTGGATTTGATTTTTTTCTGAACTAGTTTCCTCCTTCTATTGGATAGCCTGTTTATGGCAGGGGTCCACCAGAATGGTTTCCTTCTCTTGGTTTTGCTAGGGATGGCACGATCCATGCATCCTTGTAGGTGCTCATAGAGTGCATTTGTAAAGGTTCCTGCATCTTGGACACTGTTATCCTTTAGTGTGGGGGCTGGGAAACTTATCACCTCTGTCTTAAGTAAGGTGAAGTTTGCTATAGAAAAGTTTTTCATTGTGGTTTCCTTGGTTGGAGGTGGTGGTGTGGTGTGGTGTGGACATCCAGAGTGATTAGTTTATGGTCTGATCTAACCAGTGACGGGTTAACCTCTGGTGTGGAACACCTGACGCCCATGTTGGTGATGACCAGGTCCAATATGTTTTCACCTCTGGTAGGGGAGTTTACCAGCTGATTCAGGGCATTTGAGTTGATAAATTCCAGGAAGCGCTGGACCTGGGAGTTTGTACTTGAGTAGTTTTCCCAGTTAATGGTAGGGTAATTGAAATCACCCAATATCAGGGTGTTCGGTAGGACGTTCATGTTTTCCAGTGACTCCAGAAAGGCAGAATGGTGGTCCTGGGTCATGGAGGGTGATCTGTAGCAGGCCACAATTTGCATTGCAGATTTGCCTGATGTTAGTTGCACATGGATGATCTCGGAGGTATCATGCTGCGCCACTAACCTGGAGGTGTAGGTATCCTTGATGAATAAGGATACACCCCCTTCTTTTGTGTTTCGGTCCATGTTCTGTGGCCGAAATGTTTGGTATGAGTTGTAGACTGGTAGTGCTGGGGTGCTCTGTGGAGCCTTGAACCAGGTTTCATTTACTGCACAGATGTCGACATTCTCCATACTGAGGAGTGCTTCGAGCGCATGCATTTTGAGATTTAAACTTCTGGCGTTGAGTAGCATAACCCTCATTTTTTATTTGTGCTGTTTACAGAGGTGGGTTTGACTTTTGAGCCTTGCCTAACAAAGGCACTAAGGAGGCAGCAAGAGCCTTGGCCAGTATTAGAAAGCCTAGGGGTGACAGGTGCAAGCCATCTCTTGTGAAGCAATGAGGCCTGTCGAGCATGTCATCCCAGGCTGACAGACACTGGATCCCCTTTGAATGACACCAGAAGCTTAGCCAATTGTTGAAATTGATAATTTTTTCTTTATACTGCGGTATCATTCTTGGTGAGGGTAGGATGCTACTCAGGGTCAGGGTCATACCCGCTTGGGCTACATGATCAGAGTGCTCTTCCCTGTCTCTTTTCATGTAGTCCAGGGAGGTACATCTCAGGTCATTCACACCAACATGAACAGTGACAGAGTCATATTTGTACTTGTTCTGGAGTGACCTGAGTGCTTGTGTTATGTGGTGGATACTGATTCCCGACAGACAGCTAACAGTAACCTTCTCCTTGTCCAGCCTAGTGAGTGGGACATCAGTGTGCCTGACTATAGAGTCACCTATTACTAGTGTGTTAGATATGTTATTTTGCCTTAAGGGCTGTGATTGTGCGGCACACTGATTTTGTGTTTTATGTGTTGCCTGGTTTGTGACGGGAGGTGCTGGTTTTTTGGTGTCTGCTTTGGAGGTCTGTGATGCTTTTGCAGGTTTTTATTTAGAGCGTGCGAGTATAATTTTGCGTATTTATGTGTATTTTTTTGCCAGTGCTGGTTTAGTATGTCTATGTGAGGCTGGAGGTGTGGTGCAAGTGTTAACCTTCTCCTCATGACTGCCTGTTCCAGTTTTGGGTGGAGAAAGCTTAGCCTCCAATTTAGCTATATAATTGCATATCTCGCATATGTTAATGTTTTGTGGTAGGAGGAGAGGGTTATCTGTGTACATGAGACAGTTGTAACATTGCCTCATGATACCCAGGTTCACCAGCTGGACTGGAGATTATACCTGAAATTGCCCTTTGGTCATGCCTGAATAGTAGGGTGAGCTGCTTAGTCACTTGGTTGGTGAGGGGTGAATAATGAGCTTTGCCCTGCTGGGCAATCAAGTGTTGGGGTATATTAGTGCTTGCTATTAGGTATGAGCAAGTGCTGGACTGTAGGATGTCTTTTAAGTGCTTAGATTGAAAGTTAGACTACTTTCAAGGGAAAAACTGAAGAGGAGACTTGGTGGAGCTGGGATAAATTTAGCCCTAGCTAATAGGCACTGCCCCAACATGCAAAACTGTGCAAACGTGTTTTTTACAGAAGCACAAATGCTGTTTTTACAGCAGGGAAATGAAAGAGATAGAAATTAGCCCAAAATGGCCTATAAATTACTAACTTCTGGGCTGGAACCACTCCACCAGGGACAGATGGCTGTTCAAAGCTCCCTCTCTCACAGGTGAACAGAGAAACCTCCCTCTATCCAAGTAAGGTATGGGCAACTCAGAAAATTGTAACACAGCCCTGAATTCAGCACTAGCCTGAAAACTGGACTATACTAGCTTAGAAAGGTGGGAAACAAGGAAAACATTTTTTTGAAAAGATAAGGCAAAAACAGTAAAAAATACACTTAAAACAGCTTTAAACGACTGCAAACAGTAAAAATACACTTAAAACTGCTTTAGATAACTACAAGTAATCAGAATAGGCTTTTAAACAAATTACCCAATTAACCAGTAAAATAATCTTAAAACTGAGTCCTGTTCCTGTAGTCTTCAATCAGACAAGTTCTAACTGCCCACTCCTGCCACTGGGGTGCAGGAGAACATTTTCCAAAAAAAAAGGCCTGGATTAGTGCTCAAGTTATACAAACAAAGCTAGATTCAGCAGGCCTGGATCTAGTCTATGCTACAGCAAACAAGACACACCAATTTCAGTAAGAAACAGTTCAAATATGCAGGCACTATAAGCTTTTAACCAGAAATTCCCAGCTCAGAAAGGCAGAATCCAGCCTCTCCTCCCACAAGAGTACAGACCATGAACCTTCTTAATGTAAAATAACTGGCCTGAAGCCAAAGTGCTTAAACCAGAACTAATACACTTTTAGAATAACAGACACTGAGCCCTCAGTCAGCAGTTCCCAACTTAGAAGGATTTAAGCTACCTGTCCTGCCACAACAGTGCAGACCACAAACCTTCTTAATGTAAAACAACTGGTCTGATACCCAAGTGCTTAAACCAAAAGGCTTAGAATGATAGCTACACTTTAATCAGGTTACTACTTAGCAGTAATAATTACAATTG
This sequence comes from Protopterus annectens, assembly GCF_019279795.1. Classification (NCBI taxonomy): domain Eukaryota; kingdom Metazoa; phylum Chordata; order Ceratodontiformes; family Protopteridae; genus Protopterus; species Protopterus annectens. The sequence continues at coordinate 540,664,329 of NC_056729.1, read as the reverse complement.
AATACTTTTAAGAAGGCCTGGATTAGTGCTCAAGTTATGCAAACAAAGCTAGATTCAGCAGGCCTGGATCTAGTCTATGCTGTTACTGTTACTGTTATTCTCGTTAAGGATCTACATCCAAAATCCCAGTCTCCTTGATTCTTGAGCACCCCCCCCTTTTTCATCATCATCCCTTAACACTTTGAATTATAGCTTTCTGCCTGTGCTATGTATAGGAGCCTTAACTGTGTAGTTCTGAAATACCTTTTCAAATCAGGTAATCCCAAACCACCTTGTTCTAGTGGATGGATCAACTTATCCAGCTTGACTTTTGCCCTCTTTCCTTCCTAGATAAAACCATTCAACTCTTTATTAATTGCCATCCACAATTTTTCCTCTGGTTAATAAAAAATATACCTGACCTGTGAATAAAACTAAAGGGACTAAAACATTTTTCACTACTGGTATCTTGCTATCCTTATCCCTAAAACGGGTCTATATTACTAGAACGAACGCTGAAATGTTCAAATCTATAAAGGTCGACCTTTACAGATCAAACACTTAAATGTTCGAAATAGTAAAAAAGTATATAAAAAAACAAACAAACATGTAGAAAGGGTTTAGGAGAGGGGGCAAGCCCCCTGCACCCCCCATCCCCCGCTACTTAAATATACCAACTCCGAGATCGCACTTCAGTGAACTACAGTGCAGAAATGGGAATTTTCCCATTCCCTACACTGTAGCGCGATCTTGGAGTTGATATATTAAAGTAGGGGGGTGTGGGTGGCACAGCCACCCACGTGGGGGGAGGGGGGCTTGCCCCCCTGCTTAAACCCTTTAGTTTTTTTTCTATTGTGTATTTTTTTTTTTAATTTTTGTAAAATTTCAATCGCTTAACTGTTCGATCTCTAAAAGTCGACCTTTAGAGATTCGAATATTTAAGCGGTCAAGCATCTAATATAGACCCCCCCCATAAAACAGAGTTTCCAATTTCTTAGTTTTATTATCTTTTGTTTAGTTTCTTCATAGGTAAGTATAGGCTAGCTGCCCTTTTAGGTCATTATAAGCCTAGCGAATTTCCCAAAGGTAAAAATCAAATTCTGTACCTTGTGTCTTTAAGATAAACACCTTAACCACAATGCCAAACTGCCATAACAAAATTTTTCTTAAGCTATACTCTCAAGTAGTTCATTTTGTCATGCTACCATAAATATGGGTATTGCTGAACCAATTTGTGTGTGGGTACATAGTTTACAGCTATTGCCTTTGTTTTATCTTCATTCATGTTGTATCCTGAAAATATTTGAAACTGTCTCAGATTATTCCACAACACCGAAATGTTCTTTTCTTGGTTTATCAGCTATAAAGTCAACTTTCTTGACTACCACACCAATTATATCGTTGAAATGTCTGAGTCCCTTATTTTCTTTGCCAATGGTTCTGAATATAACACAAATAAACAAAGGGTAAAGAAGACAACCCTACCTAGTTCCTCTTCTCAAACAGAACTTATCAGAGAAGACCCCTACCCCACTTTAATTTTCACCTCCTATCTTTCATGTATCCTTCTAATCAACCTTATAATTTTATCAGGGAGGCAAATGTTTCCAGTGCCCTACTCATAAAATCCCAGCTTACTCTGTTGAATGCTTTCTCTGCATCAAGACTCACCAACAGCAGTGGCATTTTTTTACATTCTGCTTTACTCTGGTCATCATTGTTATATTAATGTTTTCAAATGTTTGCCTCCCTCCACAAAACCACACTGATCTATATCTATCAATTTTGGCATCAACTTTGCCTTTCTTTTTACCATGTCAGACATAAAAACTTTATAATCATGGTCTGGAATCAAAATGGGTCGATATGAAGCTGGATCTGATGGGTTTTTACTGTCTTTAGCTATTTTAGCTATGGCTGCTTTCTTTCAGGATGTTGGTGCTTCTCCTTCTTTTAAAATACTGTTAAACTAAACCTTCCAGATCTTTATCAATTTTTCCCTCCTAGCTTCCAAACTTCCATAGGAAAACTGTCCATTGCTGGGGACTTTCTTGTAGATAGGTTATACATTGCAATTTTTATTTGATCTCTTACTATCATAACTGTTAGTAACTGAGCATCATCTACCTCTAACCTTAGCATATTTAATTCTTCCATAAACATTCCATTTGCACTTATTCTTGATTTCCACATTTCTCTTGTTTATACAGATTTTCATAAAATTTCTGAAATATTTCTAATATCTCTACAGGATCTCTGGTTATTTTCCTTGTTATAGATTCCCTAAGCTTGGCAACAAACTTTTTTTTCTGTTGCCTGAGTCATTTTGCTAAAAGCTTTTGTGCTCTGTAGTTATTATCAAAAAACAGTTGCTTAACAGCAATCTTTCTAAACTCATGCATATTATCGAGGTAGTCCCTTATTTTCTCTTTAGAACTCTGCAGTTGCACCTCTTCTTGTTATGTGAGATTCCCCCTACTCTGCAATACATTAACCTTTGCAAGCCCCTCTAAATAATTTTTGTTACTTCTTAACCATATCTCTTATTCTTTTCTTTTCCATCTTATTTTTAAACTCCACTTTAATTGTATCCCACTCCCTACCTACATTTTCAGAAGAAATTTCTAATAACTCCCAAATAATTTCCACTACCCATTCCTTAAATTCCTCTCTTTTTAACATATAGGTGGGGAAGTGCCAGTGTCTCATTTGTTTTTCATTACCCTGTATTTTTATTTTAGTTATTATTGGCATGTGGTCTGAAATAGTCATTGCCTGCAATTCAAAACTTTTGATTAAATGTACACATTCCTGTGAAGTAAAATTTCTGTCTAGCCTAACCCAATTTTGGTACCTTTGGTAATAATACATAAGTTCTCTCCAAACTTCTACTACTGAATTCATATCTTCCATACCAAATATTTTCATAAATGTCTTCAAAAAATCTACCCTCTTCTGTTATATTTTCATTTCTTGAGCTCCCAGATACAGTCTCATGGTTGCAAATTAAATTCCGTTCCTCACCTATAAGTAATATTCCTTGCTGAAAGCTGATTATTTCTCCTAGAATTTTCTTAAGGTCCATTGTAGCCATTTTAGATGGAATATAAATACATGCCAGCATAATGATTTTCCCTTGCCAAAAGCCCCTTAGTACTACAAATCTACCATTACTATATTATTTTCCCTCTTCTATCACTACTGGAGCTCTTCTCGCAGTTAATATAAGTGCTCCCCTTCTTCTTTGTCCCAGATATTCTTCTGAATAACCATCATGAAATCCTTTTTTTGTTAAATTCACATGCTCAGTTTTTTCAAATTTATCTCCTGTAACATAGCTATTTGAACTTTACATTTTTTAATATAGTTCACTACTTTGGGTCATAGGTTCATAGGTAGGTACTAGGCTATCAGCCTTGGGGCCTATACAAGCCTAGCCAAAAAGGTTCCCTGGCTTTCGCCACCCAAGAAAATTATTTTCCTGTGCCCCTGTCAAGCAGTGCTGTAGAAGTGATCCCTGGGGTGAATTTTCTATTTCTCATCCAGTCGTCAAGGTTTTTCTTAAAGAGGGACAATGAGGAGCTCTGACTGACATGAATGGGTAGTTTGTTCCAGAGTATGAGAAGTCTCTGGGGCAGGAATCTGTCCCTCCAGCATGTTCTGTTTATTGTGGTGACAAGGTTTAGATTCCTGGAGAGTGTGGTTCAGAGAGATTGGGATTTCTTTAAGTGTAGCATTTACAACAGCTCTGGGTTTGACATAACTTTGTTTGTTAGGCAGAGATTGCCTCTGAGTAGGCGATATACTTCGGAGTAGAGCTGGAGTTTTTTGAGATTGTCTGCATATGGTATCTGCTTGAGGCCGATAATCCCCTTAGTGAGGTATTTGTGTGGCTTTTCCAATTGTTGTAGGTGTCTTGTGAGATACATGCCAAATGGGGCATTGTACTCTATAATGGGTCTGATGAAGGATGAGCAGAGAGGAACAATGACCTCCTTTTTTCTAGAGGAGAATCCTTTTGTGATGAGGTGTGCCACGTAGAAGGATTTCCTGACTACTGTGGCGATGTGGTTATCAAACGAGAGACTACTGTCCACCTGGGTCCCGAGGTCTCTTATCACACTTTCAGTGTTTAGTGAGCTACCGCCTATGTGGTAGTTCATGGGTACCAAGTTTTTCCCAAAGGGGATGACAATGCACTTCTTGGCATTGAGCTTGAGGCCATGACTTTGACACCAAGCATCTGTCTCTGTGAGGCCATTTTGTAGAATGCCTGCATCATTAGGTGATTCTGTTATGGCTCCCAGTTTGCAGTCATCTGCGAACTTTGTTAGCCAAAGACCTTCTGTGTTTGCCTGCACTTCAGGGAAGTAGATGCTGAACAGGAGAAGACCCAGGACCGAACCCTGTGGTACTCCACTCATCACTGGTTTGAAGTCAGACTTGGAGTTGGCTACTTTTACTTTGTGGGTTCTGTCAGTGAGCCAGTTGGCCACCCATCTTGTGATGTAGGGATTTATGCCCAGTTTAGTGAGTTTATCTATAATTCCAGAGTGGGGGATGGTATCAAACACCTTGGCGAGGTCAAGATAGGCTGTGTGCACTACCTTACCCTTGTCTACAGCTCTAGTGACTGTTTCAAAGAAGCCAGTCAGGTTTAGGAGACATGATCTACCTTTTACAAACCCAAACTGAGTGGCGTCCAGGGTTTGGAGGTTACATATGTCTTTGTTTATAAGCTCCAAGATAATACGTTCCATGGCCTTGCAGATCAGGCTTATCAGGCTAATGGGCCGGTAGTTTCCGGGATCCATGGTGGCACCCCCTTTGTGGAGTGGGATAACCGTCGTTGTGCACCATTCATTAGGCACATAGCCTACTCTTACTTTTTTGTATGTCTGTGAGACCATTCACATTTAAAGATAATACAGAAAGTGTCATTATAAGAAGTCATTATTCCCACCTGTTATGTATAATAGTTTTTTTAAATGTCTAGTTTCAGCTTTTGTGTTACATGCATACACTAATGTTTGGCAGGTTGATCTTTTATACCATTGCCTCTTCATATCCATTTTAACCTATGTCGCATCTTACAAACTTTTTGTTTTAAAGAAAACTAAAACAAAAAAATAAATAAATAAACACACCCCAGAACACCTCCAAAATCTATTAACTTAATACTAACACACAAAATTATGAACATCTTCAAATAATAAAGTTTAATCCTCCTAATAGGAACAATAGTTGCAGATTGACAGCCACACTCACAAGCTTGAATGAACCTATAGTGAAGGTTATCCATGCTAAGATGCAAGGTACAGCCTGTGCTTCTACTTCCCCCAAATGCTGTCTATTTTTGTTTGGGTCTATATAAGAACATCAAAGTTTTAAAACATGAAATGTTCTAATATCGACCCCAAAACAGTGAACTCTGAAAATAACGAAGCTGCAGAACACCGAATGTTTTCATGGGGAAAGAATTTGGTTGGCCATTTCTGTGGCTTCGCTATTTTCAGCACTGTGGTGGAAAGTTACAGGTCGGGTTCAGGTAAGTGTGCGATTGCGCGGACATTAGGGTTAGGGAACGGGTTAGGTGAGTTAGGGTTAGGGAACGGGTGAGGTGAGTGTGCGATAGTGACAGACATTAGGGTTAGGGTTTGGGTTAAGCTAAGTGGACAGATAGTGTATGTACAGTTTACTGTAGGGTAGATATAGGATTTTAAGTGTATGTGTGTGGATTGTTGTTTTTTTGGTGTGCTTGTGTTGTGTGTGTGTTTCTCAGCAAAACAAATTTTTTCCCAGGGAAAAAATTTGCTGTTCCGGGTGTTCGAGATTTTAAGCTTTTGCTTCAAAGGGGTCAATGAATTAGCATTCACTAATTTAATATAGACCCTTTTTGTTTTATCTTTATTCCTCTCCCATATGTACAAGGCAACTTGGATGCTTTCAGAAAATATTATCTCCTAGCTATTAAAGGAAAGAAGTATTGTTTTTATTGCTCCTTATCAGATTGTTCCCATAGAAACTTGAGAAGGAGATACAGATTTGCCTTCCACAGTACATATTACACTGGCAATATGTATGTGCCAGAGGGAAACTTTTCATTATCTTCAGTGATCTTTTATTTAATTTGGTATAAAAGAGCAACCTGCCAAACATTAGTGTATGCATGTATCACAACCTTCTCCTTACTAAACACTCTGAAATAAACCTATCCCTTCCCTCCATCAATTGGTTCACCAGCTACTTATAAAATAGGCAGCAGGCAGTCAAATGGAATAAATCTATTTCACCCTTCCAGCACACTGCTGCAGGTGTACCTCAAGGCTCAATTTTAGGTCCCCTACTATTTAATATTTTTATTAATGACTTCCATCATGCCATCCCAAACGCAAACCTTATCCAATATGCACACAATTCTACAATAATCTGCTCTGCCACATCTACCTCCTTATTAACAAAACTAACTCAGGATGCCTTCTCCTCAACTGAACAATGGATGCTAGATAACCATCTTGCAGTTAACACCACCAAGACCAAACTTATGATATTCTCTCCTACTAAAAACACCAGCCTTGACAAAAATTCATTCCTCATTACCAGTCAAAATAACACTCCTCTGGAAATTGTCTCCTCTGCTAAATTACTAGGCACTATTCCTGATGACCATTTGAAATTCGACTACCACATTCAATCAAATATTAAAAAAACGCACACAAAACTTAGCATGCTCTATCGTCACAACCGTTTCATCTCTCCCCCAGCTAGGCTTGTTCTTGCAACTACCTATCTCATCCCTTCACTTCTATATGGTGCATCTATCTTCATTAACCTGCAATCCTCCCTCAAGTCAAAACTATCTTCCTGCTACTACAAAATCTCAAAATTTGCCACAGCACACAAATCCATTACCCATCACTGTATACCTCTTCAACAACCCAAGTGACTTGAGCTACCAAACTATCTCACAAACATTCAACTTATCCAAGCTCACAAGCTTATCTTCACCCCCTCCCTCTGCCCCTCACTTGCCCCTACCTTCCAAATGCATCTACCTAATAGACATCTAAGATCAAATTTTCAAAATCTAATTGAACTTCACAAACCCACTCATCCTCCAGGCAAACATCTCCTATCCTTTTCACTTGCTCTCCATTGGAACTCTCTTCCACCTCTCATCTGTACAACCAAAAGTCTCACACCTTTTAAAACTCTCCTCCATGCACACCTAACTTCAAAATGGGAATGTTCCTGTTCTCATCCCTCATAGATTCCTTGACTATAGTTAGCTCTACCTCCCTTGAGTAAGAACTTGCAAGAATTAAATACTGCACTATGATCTGTATTTTTGATTTAAATAGTCTAACCACATTGTATTACTGTACTTCTTCCAAATGCCAGCATTTGTTTATTTATTATGTACCCTTGTACTTTTTCTTTAATTGACTCAGATTTTGAAATCTTGTACTTGTTTTAACTGACTCAGATTTTGTAATTTTTGTATTCTTGTATCTTGTTATTATTTTTATTACTGGAGCTTTTCTGCCCAGGACTCCATTGAAAATGGGTTCCTTGTGGCCCAATGGACTATCCTGGTAAACAAACTGCAAATAAATAAATAAATAAATAAATAAATGTCTTTCTCTTTTTCTTATATCATGCTCTTTTGTCCAGACTTTCTTCTCCTTTTACATCACAGTGCCTACATTTCTTAAAACTGAACAAGAAGTAAGGGGAAAGAAAAAATAGCAATGCCTGTTTACTACAGTATCCCTATTACATGCAAAATAACTGAAAAAAGTTTCAGTTTATGTTGTTGTTGTTGTCTTTTGGCTTTTCCCGGTTAGGGGTCGCCACAGCGGAACTCCAGTCCACTAATGATTGGCAGTAGATTTTGATGAACGCCGAGGTGCCAGCTCAACGTTCAACCTTTAACGAAGGCACGCCCATTTACGCATGTCATTTGAATGCCCACCCAACCACGGGGAGGACATGCAGACTCCACACAGAAGGCACTCCCCGCACACCAGCCAAAAATCGAACGGGAGAACCTCTTGCTGTGAGGCAACAATGCTACCGCTGCACCACCGCAACATGCGGCATATGTCACATAGTATAAAAATACTGTTAAGAACTTTTTTTATTTACAGTTAACTCTTTCCTCCTTCATCCCTCTCCTAAATGTTCTTCCAAACATTAATGACATGATGTAGAGCATATGCTATGAAGTCCCCTACAAGTTTAATAAATTCAAAAAGTAAATATTTTCAGATTTTATTATTCTGTTGTACTTTACAAATGTAATTAATGGTTTATAATCCCACATTTATTCATCAATTTCTGAGCTGCTAGTTTTCATCCTATTGATCTCTATCTTCCAAATCCAATCTCATTTTCAATGTACTCCTGGTTCTTCTACTCAATTCTTGTACTTTTTTCTGTCTCTCAAGAATTTTCCTTTGGAATATTGGAAACATTTTCTCTCTATGAGCTTTATTATCAGAAGAATAAGAAGCAGAATCTTCTACTATTTGATAGCTCACTTCTTGTTGGACAAACATTTATATTTCCTCCTTAGCATGTTCTGCATCAAAAAATGATTTTGACCTTCCAAGAAAAAGTATTATTGAACTAGCTGGATACAGCAACTTGAATATCATACCTGCTTCTTGACATTCCCTGATTGCTAGAATAAATGTATTCCACTTCTACCTGGTGCACATTGAGTAATCATTTTACACAAACACTGTACTGTATTCCACTTTTACTACTTGTCCTTCTAACACAGTTTTATCAGAATCAACCCTTTCTGCTGCTAGGATTACATATTTACTATTAAAGGTCTGAGCTGCTTTTCTCATGGCCAGGTTTGGAGAATACACACAATGTGCTCTTTCAGTTAACAACACCTGCTATGGAATGCCAGTCCATTTGCTTATTTGTAATTTCATAAAATTAATACAGTCTGTTCCCACCAGCTTCTCTGGTACAGTAGAAAATCTCTGGCTTTCCCTTCATGCTCTGTGCTCTACTTCTACCATTTTTTGAAACATCTTTTCTTGAGCAGTCTCATACTCAGCCAGTATTTTCTTCATTTCAGCCTTTGATTTTCAATGTTTTATCAGCTCATCTAAACATCTCTTTAAAGCTCCTTCCATTTTCCAGCTTTTTGTTATTTGCATTGATATACAGCTTCAGTGTTCCATTTATTTTAATTATCTCTGAGCAGTTTTGATTTTTTTTTCCTCTAGATTACTGGAAGTCATGTCTTGTACCAAAGCTGGAGCTTCCACTGCTTTTTTCCTGAACAGTTGCAGGATTCTCCCCAGACAGTGTATTATCCTCATGTTTTGTGATTGATTTTCTTTCAGGTTCTATGATTTTTTTTTTGCTGGCATCCAGGAATATACTTACTGGCCAGTTACTGAAATTTACCCAAAAAGACAAATTCACTGGCTCTCTTCTCTGAGTGTCTGTTTTCACACTGAGAGAGTTGGAATTAGGCTGTTACTTAGTGTGAGCCATCTTGGAAGTCTCTGTGGAATCTTCACTTTATATGGTACAGATGACAGAAAAGCAATGGCATTCAGCTTTGCTTTGGAGGTCATTTTGAGTTATGTTCAGAAGGTGGAAAAAGAGTATTGTCCAGTTAGGTTCTTGGGTGGCAACTCCCAGAGCTTTGTGGTGATTATAGAAAGTGAATGGTCTGTGCAGGGTAGCTTCATTTGTGGTGCTTGGAAAAGTTGATCCTCACTTACCTGCAAGCACAAGAAAGTGTTGATATCCCCTGTCAGCCACTTTCTTTGCTTTTTGTGGTGATGGTATTTCTATTGAAACAGTCATGTTTAGTTTCTGTTTTATGAGGTTCCATGATGCAATGGTTAGCAGTCTGGATGTTGACTCCAGTGATCTGAGTTCAAATCTCAGTGAACCTGCTGCATATTTAATTTGGAGGGTTAGCATGATGGTTAAGGTCTTTACTTCACAGACACAAGATACAGGGTTTGATTCTCACCTTTAGGAAACTGGCTTGGCTTAAAATGACCAAGAAGAACAGATAGCTTAGTATTTACCTACCTATGAATGGGAAGATGTATCTCAGATTGTATGGTATATTTTTTGTGTGGAGTTTGGCTGCAAAACAGATAGGAAGGTGTTGGCCTGCAATAGTCTGAACAGAAAAGAGCCTATTTCAATTTGTACCCATTTGGCCTTAGCATGGGTAATGCAATGGTGCTTCTGTGCTGGGGTGATGGCGATGAACCAAGAGACTTTATTTTCAATGCATTTTAAGGTGGTGCTGTTTTTCTTTGAAGCTCTAGATTTGAGTAGAAGACCATATTCATGGTTGTTAGGAGTACGCACTTGCCTATCACAGCTATAGCAGGAGTACTTAGAAATGGGGAAATTTTTCCTGGCGCAGACCATGAATGTGTTGATTTTCTTACTTGTTTTATCAACCTACTTTTGAAAGGTGAGAAATGCGTTTAGCCATAATCCTGCGTTAGCATCTTTCATGTTCAAGGATTTGGGAGTTTATACATGATTTTGGATGGTCCCAAACAGCATGATTTTACTTTTGGAAGGATTGTGTAAAATGTTATGGTTGATTAACTAAGAACTGTGGGCATGAAGATCATTTTCTAGTTGACATTGAATTATTGAGTGAGAGTGACTAGGTTGGAGTATGTCCATATTATCTGCTTGCAATCATAATGTAGTTTGTTGATGAATATTGATAAAACAAGGGAAGTAAGTGTGGAGTCTTGAGGTACTCCCTTTATGAGATGAGATGTTTAATTTCATGAAGCCTCTAATTTAACCCTAAATGATCTTTTAGAAAGGAAGTTATCGAGCTGAGATATTCTGTCAGAACTGACCCCAATATCTTATAAAGCATTAAAAAGCAGAAGGTGGTCAATAAGCTCAAAGCCCTTAGAGTGGGCAATGAAGAGGGCACAAATATTTTTGTCCCTATCCATGTTTAAAAGAACTTCACCAGTGAAGGTCAATAGGGTCATCATGGTACTCCTTCCTGACCAGAAGCCACACTTTTTCATAAAAGAAGGTTGTGGTGATTAATATAACTAGAAGGTTGATTGTAAATGTGCTTTTTAAGAAATTTTACAGGGAGTATGGGAGTAAGCTTTATATCACATTTAAAGTGTTTTACTTGAAATGTTCCAGGTGAGCACCTTCTATCTGCTAGTACAGAGGTATTTCACAAGTACTGCCAAAAATGAATAAGTTAGTCTGGTTTACACATCTCATATGCTAGTCCTAGTGAAGGAGGTCAGTGGCTTTTTCCTTAAATCCTAGCACTGTGGGTATTGGCTCTGTATGTGATAAAGTCACTGGTCACAAGGACATTGCAAGCACTTGCACACATACTGAGTGTTTTTAACTTCATAAATACAGTCTGGTAAGTCTAGATCACATAGTCTGACCTGAATTCCATTCATTTGGCATATGTGTTCAGAATTTGCTTTAGATTTCACAGATTTTGTGCATTTGATATGTGTGAGAGTGGTTACAGCTGTAGAATGCTCTAGTGTAGAAAATGTGTGAGGTCTTATGGTTTAGGTTTATCAGAGCAGAAAGGTAGTTATGCATGGTGATAGCTATAGATTCATTAAGAGCCATATATATTCCCTGTATGACATATAAATATTGAGCTTAAGAAAACACACTTCATGTTGTTTACAAAAGGCATGAAATATGTCCATTATGAAAAATTCAATGTAGTAGATACCTTATTGGAGTTTAAATTGTACTTGAGGAAATTAAATTTGCTCATACAGGCCAACACGGAAGGACTGTGGCTGACCAAAGTTCTCGAACTGTCTGCAACATGGCGGAATAATTCCACTTCAGCTGACACACAATCCCCAAAGCAAGGGCCTCAAGGAAAACAGACAACTGGTGCCAGCCAGCCATGGCCTCAAGCTAAACAAAAAGTATATATATCCCCCCTTTGGCAAAACAGTGTGCCAAATTACCACACATAGGTGGTAATTAAAGACAGAAGAAGAGTAATTAGGGACCTGGGGACTAAGTTGATAGCAATCTCATTTGATGTGGGCCCAAAGCCAAAAAACAAAGAAAAAGCCCAAACATTTTATATAGGATCCTATCTGGGAAAGGATTCACGATCTGGATCTCTTTACTGCCCCTGCCTCTTTACTCATCCCTCATCAGGCCCATTTTGGGATTGAATGCCCTTTACCCACCTTGGACAGCACACCTACAGCAAAAGGAAACACCAAAAAGATCAAACAAAAAAAAATCAAAAAACAGATGCCATATGCTGCCCAGTTAAAGAAACTCAGCTCTCTCCTCAGTGGCAGTGGCGCCTGTGCCTGCTCAGACTCGCTGGATTGCCTAAACCCAGAAAAACCATGAGATAAAAGAAAACATCCAAATCAGAGAAAATCCAAAAAATCGCTGCACGACTTGAGCACGACTTGAACCTCAGCACTGAAGCAAATGGATAAATAGGACATGCATGATTCACCAGATTCACTGGAATCAGTCCAGGTTAAAAATGTCAGGGGAGTCAGGATCAGTTTCATGATGACTCTCAAAAGAGGAATCTTGATAGATGATGGATGATGGGGTATTTACCCAGTGTCACTGTGTGTCACGAGGTTGAAGGCACAGTATACTAACTTTCTCAAAGAAAAAAGCATAAAAAAAAATCAACAAATAAAAAAAAGCCAAAAACTTAATAGCAAATAGGCTTATAAATGCCCTAGGGCAGATAGCCTAGTATGAACCTATGCACCTATGAACTTTCAGGACAACCAAAAAATTGTACAGGAAAATGTGTTAAAGAAAAAAAGTAAATATACTCCCCTTTACATCCTATATTAGTTACATATGAGAGGTTGGTCAGAGAGGAAATATATAAGTTACAAGAGAAGAGTATGAAAGGCAAGAGAAGATACAATTTAAGTAGTGAAGAAAACAAATTATTAAACGAAATATGTTATGAGGCTGACATTCAAGTTATGAAACGAGATAAGGGAGGCTGTAGTACTAGTAGAAACACAGGATTATAACAACAAAATATTTGAAATATTACATAATGACAGTAAGTATATGGTATCTTCTATCAATGAAGTAAACATCGGACATAGAAGGATTGATTTATATCTAGAGGAGCTCCTTTTGGACAACAGGATAGATATGAATTTGTATAATATTTTGAGAGTGGAACATCCAGCCATAGTAGGGATCCCAAAGAGCCATAAAAGTATTGAAAATCCCCCTTATAGGCCCATTATTTCCAGTAGTAGGTCTAAGACATTCCCATATGGGAAAGCACTAGATGGATGGTTAAAAGCAATATATGATAGAGTGCACCATATAGTGAAAGACTCATGGGACTTTTTGGGAAGGTTGAAACTGGAAATTTGGAAGGAAGGGTTAGTGTTTATAACCATTGATGTGGTGGATTTGTTCTCCAGCATCCCAAAGGAAGAAGGATTAGAAAGGTTTAGTAACAGTATTCAGAAGTACATGAACGTTGAGTGGGAAAAGACTAGTTTAATTTGTGAGTTTATGCCTATTGTACTGGATTTCAATTATATCTGGTTCAAGGGTGAATACTTTAGGCAAAAAAGTGGAGTAGCTATGGGGGTGGCATGTGCCCCCATATATGCAAATATGGTGTTACTAGATTGGGAAAGTGAATATATTTTGGATAGTCAATATGCTAGTAAATGTATATGCTACACTAGGTTTTTGGATGATATTTTTATTGTATGGGATGGTACAACAAGTGAAGTAGATGTATTTGTGAAGTGTTTGAGTAACATCAGTAGTTATTTAAAATTCACCCATAGTAGTAGCACAACAGGAATAGCATACTTAGACACCTTTATATTACATGGGACAGCAGGATTTAAATCCAGAATATATAGAAAAGAAACCTTCAGCAACTCATATTTAGAATATACTAGTTGTCACCTAGGAAGTCAAAAAAGAGCATCATCAAGGGTCAGTGCATAAGAGCTGCGAGAATGACATCTGGTTTCAATGAAATGAAGAAAGAGTTAGAATATACAGGAACATTATTTGGGGAAAGGGGTTACCCCAGATATTTAGTTGATGATGTCACTCAATATGTACTGAGAGAAAGGGGGAAAAATACAAACCACTTCTTGGTATTGGGTTGGAGAAAAACAGGGAGAACATGAGAATGAGAAGGAAAATTCATACCATACAGCTTGTGTAGGGGAGTGCAGTCCATATGTGAGGAGATAAAGAAAATAATGAGACAAAACTGGAATATTCTAAGAAGCGATAACTTGGTTTGCAGTAAAGTGTGTACAGGGTCTATGTATGTTTATAATACTGGGTCTAACCTAAAGAATAGGTGCGAGAGAGTAAAAGGCAGAACAAAGGGGGGGCACTGGAGATGGGCACACCAAAAATTGTAGGCAGTGTCAGCAGTGTAAAGAGGTACAGTAAGAAAGGAGGCAACATGTAAGGATAAATGGTTAAATAACAAAAGTGCAATACTGAGTGTCAAGATGTATATATTTTTTAACATAGCACATACGAGCATTTTTATATATTATACATTTTTGGGTTTTTTTTTTTGCATAAATGTGTTCTTATACTATATAATGAAAGTGCAATATTGTGTTTCAAAGAAGCACATACTTTTTACCACGGAATAATTTAGCGCAATTATATGTTATATAATGTGTTTTTATACCTAAATGTGATATACATAAGCATGTGATTGTTTTATAGATATACTCAGAAACTGTATGGCAACAGGGTGTAATACAAAACTGTGCAGGTTGAATGAGCAGAATTAATGAATATTTATAAGATTATGTTTTATTCATGAGAAGGTTAATTGATTGAGCATTTCCATTGGATCTTGATTTTTTTTTTTAAATGTATTATATAGAGGGGAGCAACACACATTTCACTGATGAAGTCTGCAGTTAGCAGATGAAAGTGCTTAACCTGTGTGTAAAATAGTTTTAACCCTCAGGATTTCTTTTTTATTTGTTTTCTCTTAAAATTGATTTTTTGAAAGTAAGCATTTGCAGTGAGCTACGGTCCTTTTTAGCATATATTTGGTATATATTTTTGGTCATTTGGTTGTATATACGCTTACAACTTGACATTTAAATATTTGCATTTTTCACAAAAATCTATAATTATATAAAATAATAATGAAGGATCCTCAGTAAGCATCAAGCAGTTTAGAAAAACTAAAGCAAAAATACAGCTGACATTCAGAGCAAAACCTTTATGAAACTTAATGCTTTTGTCCCTGAATCATAGGGACTTCTTCAGAGTTAACATAATCACATATACACACCCCTTAAATAATTAAGAACCACCGATCAATTGCTGCAAGCAATTAAGTTCCTAAATATGTTAAGCCAAAACAAAAACAAATAGTATATGAAAAAAACGAACATAAATACTAAATATTGCGATATATTAGAAAATATCTTATGATAAAAATAAAGTTAAAAAAATGCCTATTACTAGTGTTTGACAATGCTGAGTACCGAAATTATAAACATTAAATATTATTTTACAAAGTATCTTAAAAATATGTTTTTTTATTATGTTGCGTAGTGAATAAGAAATCATTGACTAACACCTGTTTATTAAAATGAGCTAAATGATAAAAAGACTGAATATATATATATATATATATATATAGAGAGAGAGAGAGAGAGAGAGAGAGATTTGTCAACATTCTTGTCACAGGCTTTTCTTTAATACATTCTTTGAGTGAAAAAATCTTTGCATAAATATATATATATATATATATATATATATATATATATATATAATTTATATTCCCGAACTACAACCTAGCTGTCTGCTGTTTTAAAACACTGAAAATACAAATAAAATCATTCGGACCAGGTACCTTCCCTGTATTCAACCTTAATTGCTACACAAATTCTTTATAGTCCAAAAATTCTCTCAGCATTTCTTTCAATGACATTTACCCTATCAATGACAAAAAAAAAACTTTTAAAATGGTCACACTTAATAGAATGCCTATACAAGGCATTACTTAATTTTCCAGTTTTTATATTATATAGGTGATCATATATCCTACCCAAAAGCCTCCTGTTGGTTTTCCCAACATAGTAAGCTAGACAGGAAATACAAATGGCCAAATATACCACAACCCTAGTGTTGCAGTTATAGAATCCAAAATATCCCATACTCCTGTCATATCTTACAACACTCATGTATGGGCCATCATTAATGTACTTGCAATATTTACAGTTCTCACATCTCAACATTCTTCTCATGCCATTTTAAATATCCAATCACCTTCTTTAACACTTTTCAAAAGTTCTTTAATACTTCTACCTTAACTGTAAACCACCTGAGGAAAATCACCTAATGTGTCTTTTGATTCCTTTGCAAGGGTTAAGTTCTTCTAAGAATGTCATTAACTAATGGTGAATTTTTATTGTACAGAATTACCATACTGGGCTTTTACTTTGCTTATCTTAACTCTTACATTTAAAATCTAAAAAAATCAGTTTAAAGTCTTTTCCGAAATACACAAAACTTGGAATCTCTTTCCTGAAGAATTTTACTGTTTATTTCACCCAGAAGAGAAGTCAGGTATTCCCTGCTGTAAACATTGCAGTCAAATTTTCCATCTCTATTCCTAATACTTTATCATCACTTATTAACTTAGACAGCCATACCATTTACCTCTTAACGATACTTGTCTTTTAATAACACTGGGTGACAACTGTAAAAATGTAGATAAGAGTTAGAAAATGTTTTGTTACAAGCAGTTCTGGAGACAAATTGGTTGTTGTCCAAATCCTTACTTAATGAAACACCCAGATAATCAATCTTCTTAAAATTATATTGAAACATAAGTCTTAAAAAATATGTGGTTTTATTTAGCTATTCAACAAATTTCAACAACTGCTCAACACCGCCATTCCACAGGATGAGATTGCCATCTAAAAATCTATAATATATATAAAAAACCCCCAGAAAATTCTGAGGAAAACACATATTTCTTCTCCCAAAATGCTAAGACCAGTTTAACATTTATGGGTGTGCATGTGGCACCCATTGCTAATCCTGAAACCTGGTAGAAATATTCCCCCCAAAATAAAAAAATGTTTTTTTTTAACACCATATCTAACAAATCATATATAATCAAAATTTAATTGTCCGTAAAAGTTGACTCTCCACTTAACATATCCCAAGAATATTCCAAATTTGTTTCATGTAATATAATGGAAAACAAACAAAAAACAGAGAAAATATTGGTCTTAAAACTTCATTGATGAGCCCAGTCACAATAATTTCCAAAAATTATGAAACACAGGTAGCGTTCCCAATCAATAAGCCTTTATTAGTCATAGACAAGTGATCCTTATTAACAAAAATCAGAAATATTTTAACAATGTTAAACATATCAGGTTTTATATTCTTAGAAGTAGGTGTGGAAAATGTATGTATTGTTTAATTTTAAATCAGACTATTCATGACAAACAATACAAATTGGGTCGTAAAAGTGCATTTTAGAACAGCAAGTACCCACCCACACACATACACTACTACTGATTAGATCAAGCCAAATCTTAGTTAAGGAAAACACTACTTATCTATTTGCAACCCACATTCCATGATCCGGTATTAAGAAAAAGCATAACATATACATAAAAACATATACATAGAAAAGACTTTTAACTAAAATCTCTTTTGGCTTACTAATGCAATAAAGCCTTCATCAGGTCTGTGACAAGAACTAAAATCAAGAAAAACACATAGCTATCTAACCATAAACATAATCAAACTTGAACATTATAGACATAAAAATATACCTGTCTGATAATGTCTAGTAAACTTCCAGCCATGTATATTGGTGTGCATGAAAAAACTAAGCTAATAACATCTCAGAAAAAATATGAGTGCTTTGCAAAAAACAAAATGTGTCATGACAGTTTCCATGTTTACTGCCCCAAAAACATGCTTATATAATGAAAACTAGTAGAAAAAACACACGAAAATACAGAAAACAGTGGATAAAGTAAACCAATAATGTGCAAAAGTGTGCAGGTATGTGCATGAGTGTGCATAAGTATCCACCAGTATGGTAAATGGGGGAATTATACCAATACTATATGGAAATAGCGACATATGTATGTTTTGAATTTGCCATTTAAATTTCTGTGTGATGCAATAAATCTAATCAAAGCAGAATGGAGGTTAAAGCAACTTCACATGGGTCTATGTCAAATATTCTAACTTCCAAGATGTCGAATACCATATGGTCGAGACCATATGGTCAATATTTGGAAGTTTGAATATCTAATAAAAAAAAAGAAAAACATACACTAACAGTGCGAGCAGGGGGGCAAGCCCCCTGCACCCCCCACACCCTCCCACTTAAATATACCAACTCTGAGACCGCACTTCAGTGCAGAAAAGGGAAATTCTCCCATTCTGCACCGTACGGCGCTGTTAAAAGTCAACCTTTGAACACATGAAATGTTGAACATATGGTCTCGACCATATAACGTTCGACATTTTAAGCGTTCGAATAATTGACATAGACCCCTAAACATATATAGATAGATAGATAGATAGATAGATAGATAGATAGATAGACAGATAGATAGATAGATAGATAGATAGATATATAAATATAGAATATAGATATTTAGATATAGATAGATACATAAATAGATTTATTCTGCACATCATTTTTATTATTATTTAGTATATTTTTAGTGCATAAAAAATATTCCTCTAAAAATTCCCTAAAAAAACCTTTACAGATTGTGTAGCAACTTACATAAATTCAACACACTCTTAATAGAGCAATAGTAGTTAAGTCCTGGTTTTCTGAATGCATTTAATTTCAACTGACAGCGTAGTTCTTTTTTCTCAAAGACACCATTGATGTCCCCTTCACGGTCATCTGTCTCCACACAGTCCAGATAATAAATTCAAAACAGAATGTCTGGGGTGTTCTAATAAGTGTTTGGATAAGGTGTTTCTCTGACATTTATACCTGATGTCAGAAAGATGACCTGAAATCCTCTTCAGTTTATTCATAGTCTTACCCACATAAAATGCCGGGCAGTCATTACACATGGCCCTATATATCACTTTTTTCAGTCTTACAGTTACTATCTGCTGAAGATTTCACCATCTTTTTAAGATAGGGGCACTCAAATGAGTCTCACTCCATCAAGTATTCACAGAAAGTACAGTTATGTGGCCCACAGATTTTAGTGCTCATGTCATCCTGCTGTTCCTTATTTTTCTTTTCCACGTAGCTACATATTCTTGTTCTCTTTTTATATACAAAAGTAGGATGATCAAATTAACAAATTAACATCAGTTGTAACAATTAGAATGTTCTCATTAAAATTAACAGTGTTCAAACTCTGTAACAGGGGCCAAGAATCCTGAAGCATATAAGTTATTGCAGTCAAGAAATGTTCACACTGTTTTTCAAAAAAACACACCAAAAATTAGGTATCCTCTATAGACATAAACACTTCATTAACTGCCCTATGAAACAAACCCTAGCCTTAACCTTCCTTCTACCTTCTCTCTTATATGGTGCTCCTCTCCTTACCAACATCTAGTCCTCTCTGAAAACTAAACTTAAGACCTGTTATAATAAAATTGCTAAGTTCGCAACAAATGAAAAATATTCCTCCCATCACTGTTCCTCCTTACAATTACTGAACTGGCTTGAACTCCCACATTATCTCACATACTTACAATTAACTACAGCACACAAAATTATCTTCAAACTATTAGACTGCCCAGTCCTTTTTTCTATACTTACTCCTTACTACCCAAATAGACCTCTTAGATCCAAAAACCAACATCTCGTGAAAGTAGAAAAAACAAACCTCCCATCTGGCCAGATGCTCTACTCTTTCTTTATTGTCAAATGGTGGAATTCCATCCCATCACATTTAAAGACAACCAGTAATGCCTCTCTTTCAAAAAGTCTCTGCGACAGCAACTCTCCACTCTTAGGCTCTGCACATGTTCCAGTCCTACACCTCCCAAAACCTGAGTTCCCCACTTTCACAACTGCTACCACCTCTATTGACTTACTCCTTTCTATTTAAGCTCCATTGCCTATTACTATAATTATTATAAAATATCATCTAGCCCTACTATGTTGAAGTACTTACTAGAGAGCAGCATTAAATTTATGTTTCTACATGAATTCCTGGGCTGTATTTTTGACTTGATATTATCAACATGTACTCTTAAGCTTTAGCTTCATGCTGCTTCTTGAAAAACATATCTTTTCCAGTGGTTAATATCCTTACTATTTTTTTTAGAGCCTAAGTAACTGAAATGTTTCCCTAGTACAAATAAATGTGAATACTTACATATGTATTCAATTGTATCTCTCATTCTACCATAATTATGTGAATACTTACATATGTATTCAGCTGTATCTCTCACTGTACCATAATTATGTGAATACTTACATAGGTATTCAGCTGTATCACTCATTGTTCCATAATTATGTGAATTCTTACATATGTATTCAGGTGTATCTCTCATTGTAACATAATTATGTGAATTCTTACATATGTATTCAGCTGTAGCTCTCATTGTACCATAATTATGTGAATACTTACATATGCATTCAGCTGTATCTCTCATTGTACTGTAATTAAAATAACTGTTAATGTATTTTTTTCTACCTATTGTGAAGATAGGTGAAGGCTGCCAGCTTAGCCAGATAGAATTTTGTAGATAATGCTGTCATTTGTAAATATTAATGTAAGCCACACGCTTGTTCTCTTAAATGTGAAAAGACTGCATTGGATATTGAACTGCAAAAATGTAATAACAGTGCACTCTGCTGTAAGAAAGCTAAGTCAAGTATTCTCTGACTGTCTTTTATGTCAAAATTAGGAATCAATATGTCTAGAGGGAGGCATCCTGCCTATTGTTTTAAGACCAGAGTTAATGGCTAGAATTTGCATGTATAAATGTCCTTTATTGCTCTGATTTCTGACCAGGTGTAAAGAATGTAAATGTAGTTTCTGTTAGCCTGGGAACACCAGAGAAGTGTGAAGAATGATGTAATGTGAAGCAGCTCTGTGTTATCAATTTAAAGAGAGAGAATCGGGGTCCTCAGAGCATTTTGTCTTGAAAACATCCAACATCACCAGCACTGCCTGTTTCTATATGTAAATTATTTAGAACTGTGTTTTCTCTTAGAAATAGCTAGGAATTAGGAAGATTAGACAAAGTGTTTTTCTCTGTTGATGTTAGAACTTTTCTATGGTATTATTTTATGTATTTCTCTGTGATCACTGAACTCTTTACTACACTGTGTAGTAAGAAGTATTGTCTTTTGTTTTTATTATTTATTATTAAATATTTTTAAACCTTTCAACAGTGGCTGTTTTGTGTAGAGATAATTTAAGCTCTAAGAGTACATTGCATGAATATAGTGATGCTGTACCAAGTCACTCCAAATAAGTCTTGACTGTTAGGTCACACTTACCATTTGGATAATAATATTGCACAGTAATAATTGGACACCATTTTAAGGGCCATTGAGTAGCTGATAAATATTAGTAGGTGGTGGCAGCTGGTACTACCTTTTAGACTGAGCAGAAAAAGGGCACAGCTGGAGAACCTGTGCCAGCCTTCCCCAGGAGTGTCTTTGTGGTTGTATAAACTCTTATCTCAAAGTGTGTGTGTGTCAGCTACTTGGGTAGGACATGAAGCACTGGTTGGATAGAAAGGGTGCTGGAGGTTTTAGTTTGCCAACTAGGCTGAGATTTGGACCCTATAGCTGTGCCAGTGGGGAGTCTTAATGGGGACCTGGAGAGAAAGGGAGAAACCAGCCCCAGACTGACTGTGATCTCTGTGTGCTCTTAAGGGAAATTGTACTTTACTGTGTGTGCATTTATTATCCTTTTCCTATATGGACACCCCTCACTTGTGTTAGTGGTGAGGACTGAGGCTCCTTGATTGCTGGGCCAGTGCACGGGCATCACATATTAATTATTTGGCAGTGGTGGGATATCCACACTACATATTAATTGGTTGGCAAATACTAATTGGCTTGTAGTGGTGTGGGCAGAGTGAATTCCTGTAGCTTGTGTACAGTGATCACTGAAGGTGTTTTGTACTGTAAATCAGCCATGCAGTGAATACTCAGAGTTCAGATCACAATTGTTTTATTTCTTTTGTTATCTTAGTTAGTCAGGGAGAGCAGGCAGCATGTCAGCAGAGGAGTACGGAAAGCTGACAAGGAACCAGTTGGCTAAGATGTGCCAGGCTAGGGGACTGGTGCATGGAACCCTGACCAAGTCTGACATGATTGCAGCTTTGGTCACAGCTGCATTAGAAAACAGCAACCAGGAGGGCAATCAGACTGGCAGTTGAGATGCACCACCCTCAGAGAATGGACAGCTCAACCTTTCTGCAGAGAACTTAAAAATCCATCTGGAGCTAAAGAGACTTGAGTTGGAGGCCAGATGTTTGTAAATAGAAGCAGCTGAGAGACTGAGATGTCTGCAGGCTGAGGAGAATGAGAAACTGCTATGCCTGGAAGCTGAGGAAAAGGAGAGGCAGAGGCAACATGAGAGGGAGTTGCTGACTCTTTGCCAGAGTCATGGAGGTAATGGAGAAGGAAGTAACTGGACCCCAGAAGCACAAAAGGTCAGCAAATTTCTTCCACAGTTTAAAGAGGGGGATAATTTTGATAGTTTCATTCATATGTTTGAGAAGGTATGTAAACAGTATGATGTTGACCAAAGGCTTTATGTATGGTTACTGACCCCCTTACTCCATGGTAAAGCTGTAACTGTGTTGTCTAAAATGTCTGACGATGACTGTTTTAATTACATTGTTGTTAAGCATTGCTTGTTAGAATGTTTTAAGCTAACACCTGAAGCTTATAGGAAAAAGTTTCGTGAGCACAGATGCAAGGCAGATGAAAGTGTGTGTGAATATATTGCTAAACTAAGCACTTATTTTCATAGGTAGATGAGTAGATGTTAGGTCACCACTTTTGAAGGGCTGGCAGACCTTTTGATGAGGGAACAAGCCCTTAGCCATTTACCTAAGGACATGAGGAACTGGTTAACTGATAGATAATGTACTACTTCAGATGAGTTGGGGAAGAAGGGAGACCTATACCTAGCAAGCAGGGCATCCCTGCACAGGAAAGGGACCCCAGTACTGCCCATGGGTCTAAAGGAACCCATGGTGAGCAGCACAGACTGCACCAACAGAATCTGCCAGTAGCAGGGAAAGCCAATAGTCCAAGTACATGTGCAGGACCTATGGTTAACTGTTTTGAATGCAACCAGTGGGGCCATGTGGCATACAGATGTCCATGGAGGCAAGGTGGGAAATAAAAGGTGAGAGAGCCAGTAAGTGGGTAAGACAAATTGCCAATAGTAGGTCGTCTTGGGACAACAAGAGTATCGAACTACCATCCTGCAGATGTCCTGATACGGAAGGATTTGGATGAGGCAGTACCATGTGCTTATACAGTTACACGCAGTCAGGTTAGGAGACAAGCACGTGGGTCTGGTAGCCTGGGGGAGACCCAGACAGACTGCATACTTGCAGCCAAGACTGGAGAGGTGGCTACTTCAGGGAGGGAGCTACTCTGTAGCAGTGAAACTGAAGGTGATCCATAGCTGCTTGTGGGTACTGATGTTCCCTTGGACAGAGGGACTGCAAAGGTATAGGTAAGTAGTAGTACGCAGGTTGACAGTGAGGCACTACTGTCAGAGGATGCCAGACTTCCTGTGGAAGTGGAGTTGGGAAGGGTTACCAAGAGATAGTTGAGACAGCACAGGTCTCAGACCCTGCATTGCAAGGCCTGAGGAAGGTAGCTAGTGAGGCACCTGATTCTCAAGGGAAGGGGGAATCTGTAAACTGGGACAAAGATTTACTGTACACAGAGTGGACCCCTGAGGGAGGGCTAGAAGGTGAGAGGGTACAGCAGTTGGTAGTGCCTAGAGCTTACCATCTGGCACTTCTAGCCTTTGCCCATGATATTCCCTTTGCAGGTCATATGGGCATAAAACATACAAAGAGATATATTATGCAGAACTTCTATTGGCCTGGAATTTCCAGGGATGTAACAGGGTACTGCAGGACCTGTGAGCAGTGCCAAAAGGTAGGCAAGGCAGGAGACTAGGTGAGAGCTTCTTGATGCCTTTACCTGTATTGCGGAGCCATTTCAGAGGGTAGCTATGGATATTGTGGGGCCTCTGAGTACCCCAAGTTTCACAGGGAAAAAAGTATATCCTAGTGGTAGTATATTATGCTACAAGATACCTTGAGGCAGTTGGTCTGTCCTCCATTGAAGCAGAAAAGGTGGCAAATGCTTTGTTAGAGATTTTCAGCAGGGTAGGTTTCCCAAAAGAAGTATTGACTGGCAAAGGTGTCAATTTCATGTCAGACCTGGTGGCTTGCCTGTGGAAGTCCTGTGGGATGAAGCATCTGAAGACCACTCCCTACCATCCCCAGACTAATGGTCTTGTTGACAGGTAAAACTCTACAATCAAGTCCATGCTATAGGCATTTGCAGACCAGTTTAAAAGGGAGTGGGACAAATATTTGCCCCATCTGTTGTTTGCTTACAGAGAGGTTCCCCAGGAATCCACAGGTTTTTCACCCTTTGAGTTGCTGTATGGGCATAGAGTGAGGGGACCTCTAATTTTAATTTGAGATGAGTGGGAAGGTGAGTGTAAACCTCACAAGGAGTCTGTTGTGCTATATTCCCTAAACCTCAGGACAAGGGTCAAGGATCTCATAGGCTTGGCCTAGGAGAACCTAGCAGAAGCCCAACAATAGAAAAAGGTGTGTTATGACAGAAATGCTCGAGCTAGAGAGTATGCTGTGGGGCAGCAGGTATTGGTTCTCATTCCTGTCAGACACAACAAGCTGCAAGCATCTTGGGAGGGACGCTACAAGGTGGTAAGAAAGGTAAGTGATGTTAACTACATGGTGGAACCGCTAGGCAGAATGTGGGGCACAAATTGTACCATGTTAACATGATGAAACTTTACCATGATAGGGAGGCCCTTGTGCTGAGCATTTGCAGTATATTGCAGGAGGAGTCTGAGGAAGATCTGGTGACTGATCTCCTCAGTGTGGCTTGGACTGACACTTCAGTGGAAGGGATAGCAATGTCCCAGCAGCTACCTCCTACCCAGTTTCAAGAAATCCGAGCAGTGTTACAGGAGTTTGGGGACATGTTTACTGGGAAACCAGGGTGCACCCACCTGGTGCAGCACCAGGTGCATACAGGACCCCAAAGACCTATTAGGCAGTCCCCTTATAGGGTGCTTGAGAGAGTCAAACAGACTCTGAGGGAGGAGATACAGGAGGTGTTGGAACTATGGGTAATTCAAGAGTCCAACAGTCCCTGGGCCTCTCCAGTGGTGCTGGAACCAAAGGAGGATGGCAGCACCAGGTTCTGTGTGGACTATAAGAAATTAAACAGTCACATAGAGTCAGATGCTTACCCCATGCCTAAGACAGATGAGGCCCTAGAGCCAAAACTCCCAACTGTCCCGAATTACTCAGATTTTACCGAGTTTGGGGTTCCACAATTCCCGAGTGGCACCTCTTTATTTTTTTTATCTATTTCTTACACTTTTTAATTTCCGCACTTTTGGAGCTGACATCATCACGTGCGCAATGACGTCAGCTCCATCAGCCTGTCGGAATTAAGATTAAGGGATGTGCAGACATACGAGCATGTCTGTTTGAATACTGGGATGCCGTTGGGTCTGGAGTTCGTATGGATGTATTTCATTCAGAATAGAATAGTGAGGTGAGATGAGAAGTTTGTTATGGATTTACTTTAAGAATACCCTGTCGCTTGAGTCCGAGCAGAACACAGATAATGGAGTTCAGGTATATAAGACATTTTTCACAGAATGATATCTGGAGCTGGCAGCTGCTTTAAGGTGTGTGTGTGTGTGTGTGTGTGTGTGTGTGTGTGTGTGTGTGTGTGTGTGTGTGTGTGTGTGTGTGTGTGTGTGTGTGTCTGTAGCTGCAGTGACATTTATAGATTTATTTATTTATTTACTTACTTACTTACAGACCTTTGTTTCACATTTCACATTTATTTCACATTTTTTAACCAGGAGGATAGTCCAACTGGAGTCTGGACAGCAGGTGATGTCCGTTTTCAGCGAAAATGTCTTGTTAACTGCATTAATACCACTAGGTTAGCAGCAAAGTAGTAAGTGTGAAATACAAAGTTAAAATATCCCCCAGTTTTCCTTCCAGTTTAGAACTTGTAACTGATATGAGGACTAACTATGGGAAAAAGTGAAGTAGAAAGTAAAAAAAATATGTAAAAATATGATTTATCATGTCATGTGGGGACCAAATGACCTAATAATTCCAAGTCAGTACTTTCTAGCAAGTAATATATTGCATGCTATAATGTAAACTATTTCTGTTCCTATTATTTGAAAAGACTGTGAGAATTTAGGTAAAATTAGACCTCAAAATTGTTTTGTTAAATAAAATCATCTGACAGATATTTTAGATGTTTAAAGATATCCAGTGAATGATGACTGTGTCATTTCTATTTTTGCAAAGGTTTTTAGAGGATAAAGCATACGAAGAGGCATTTGCTGAATGTATTAATATTTTGGAGAAATATATTTTTGCCATTACAATATACAGGGATATAAAAAGGTCCATTGCATCTTATAGCTGCCTGTCATTTTTAAGAAAGGATAAACAGTTCTGTTCTGGTACAAGCCTTGTTGAGTTGTGAAGTACCTCTGTGTATTTTAGGACCTAACATTTTTCATGCTGGGGCATTCAAGGAGAAAGGTAAAATATTTTCAATGATATAAGTGATGAGTACCACTTAAAAGCAGGTCTTTCAGACTCTGTATTAAAACAATGCAGCCAAATAAATTTACTACGCTTGAAAAAAGTGAATATCAACAAATTTAACATTAGTAAAATAAGAGACATAAGCCTTTACTGAAATGTAACCAAGCCAATTAATTGCATTAAGAATAGATTATTCAAAGTGCATTGAAACCAACATCAGGTCATTAAAAAAGGACTATACCATTTTCAGTATGTATTCCTTTAATTCTAATGTTTTGATTGTTATAATGTGTCAATGGTTGAATTTTTAGTAAAGAATTCAAGCAAATAAAGGTGGATTTTTTTTTCATTTTTTTTTAGTATCTCAAAAATATCAGAACATTTTCTCCATTAGGTAAGCTCTGGGTATGAAATAATTTTGAGTGTATTTGAGATGCTGTTGTTGGATTCAGGACACAAATCCCATAAGTACTCTTAGGGTTAGTGCTAAGAAAGGAAACATTTATGCAAGATGAAACTGAAGCAGGATTCTGTGGGGCTAAGATATAAACAGTATATAAGCAAATTGGGACTTCAGTATTTTTCTTGTGTATATGAAAAAAAACCTTGAGCCTTTTTTTTGGTAGCAGAGGTTGTGATGGTGCTTTTTCAGAAGCAGAGAAAATGGGCTTTGAATGTCATCCTTAGAAACATGCTCCAGCAGGGTCTGTCCCTCTTACAAGGAAATTAGTCACAAGTAAGTGTGAAATACGAAGTTAAAATATCCCACAGTTTTCATTCCAGTTTAGAAGGGGAGTTCATTTACACAATCTAAAACAAACTAAAATAAATAAATGTGTGTGTTTGATTGAATTCACTACATAATGATAGGCATTTGAATTTCAGAATTCATATTCTTCAGAAAATAAATGGTAACACAAAACCTTTTATTCTAGCAATGTTCTAAGTTTATAAGATCAGTTAAGTATTTGAAATTTGTCCCTATTTGGGGGCTGTATTCCCCCATTATTGGCTTTGTCTGGGTTTTTTATGCTAAGATGTTGAGAGCTATGGTGAGAAATGAAAACTGAATTCTGTTCTGTATTCCCCAATTATCGGCTTTGTCCGGGTTTTTTGTGCTAAGAGGTTGAGAGCTATAGTGAGACGTGAGAAGTGAATTCACTAAATAGCCATTTAAGTTTCAGTCCAACTGTCTTTCAAGAAGCTGATAATTTGGCATAGGGGTATGTTGTTCTGACTGTAGTTCTCAGGGTCCTGGGTTCCAGACTTGGCAGTGAAATGCATGGTGGTAACAGGTTTTATTCTAGCAACATTCCAACATTATACAAGACAAGCAATTATTAAAATGTGTCTCTGATTTTTGCCCTTTTGTCCCCCCCAAAAAAAAACTGAAATTGAAAATAAGTGCAAGAAGCTTTGCAAGATGCCTATGACTTACACTACTGTCATTCTATTTATATATTTACACTTTTATGATGGAAATGTTCTTAATTGGGCAGTTTTGTTATTGGTCCATACATTTTGTTTCATTGCCTACTGGAAAAATGTTCAAACTATAAATTTAAAATGCACTCTAACTTAAGTCTAACAAGTGTGCTGTATTATACAAGGAATATAATTTAATAAAGTCAGGAAGGTGTATCAATGAACGCATGTATTTTTTTTTGTGTGCACGGAGCCTATGATTTGAAAAGAGCCCAAAGGTAATTCTTATCCACCACTGGCCAGATGCATTTTCTTTGGATGTGGTGTGTGTTTCAATGCTGTTTCAATAAATGTGAGTTGAGTTTCAAGGCGGAGAAGTTTTAATGCCAAGTCTATTTTCATTGTGAGACAGTATTGCTTTGTTTAGCAGATACCTATTTGTGTTTGTGCATTGTGCTATAAAATAAAAAAATAAAATCCAAATAATCATTGTAGAAGTAAAGCAGTATGCACACATTAGTGTTTATGGTAAATAGGGTGAAATAGCCAGGTAATGGGACACTGGAATGGCTGCAGGGAGACTCTGGTGCTGTATTTTGGTTGTCTGTTCTTCAGCTTGCATTTGAAAGTTGTTATCCCACAATTCTATTGGAGCGAGTGGGGTTATGTAATTATGTATGCAAGTTTTACGTTAATCAGAGTACATATTTGTATCTATTTTTCATGGGCCTTGTCCAGATTTTTGATGATTCCAGGTTGAGAAATATGCCTAGAGCACCTGGGGTGGGGCTAAGTATCTAACCACCATTGATCTTACCAAGGATTACTGGCAGGTACCCTTGACTTCCAATGCTAGAGAGAAGTCAGCCTTTGTGACTCCTTTTGGGTTGTATGAGTTCACCACAAAAATGCCCTTTGGGATGAAAATGCCCCAGTGAATTTCCAGAGGCTGGTAGATCATATCCTAGCAGGAGCAGGAAAGTTTGCCCTTGCTTATATAGATGATATTGCCATCTACAGCCATTCCTGGCAAGATCATCTTCAACATGTCAGGGACGTGCTGGGCAGACTACAGAGGGCAGGGATGATCATTTAGCCCAGCAAATGTCAGGTGGTATGGCAGAGGTCTCCTA
Organism: Protopterus annectens; assembly: GCF_019279795.1. NCBI lineage: Eukaryota > Metazoa > Chordata > Ceratodontiformes > Protopteridae > Protopterus > Protopterus annectens. Next base: position 540,634,930 of record NC_056729.1, on the reverse strand, counting down.
CCTGGGACATAGAGTGGGGAGTGATAAGGTCAGGCCAGAACCTGCCAAAGTAGAAGCCATTCAGGCATGGCCTGCACCTGTTACAAAAAAGCAGGTGAGGGCATTCTTAGGGACAGCAGGGTACTACAGAAGGTTTGTCCCCAGTTATAGTACCATAGCTGCTCCCCTCACAGACCTGACAAGGAAGAACAGGCCAGATAAGGTAGTGTGGACCCCAGCATGTGAGCAGGCATTCCAGGAGCTTAAGGAAGCTTTGGGAGGAACCCCTGTGTTAGCCAGTTGAGATTACAGCAAAGAATTTGTTGTGCAGGTGGATTCTTTGAACCATGGGGTGGGGGCTGTACTTAGCCAGATTTCTTCAGAGGGAGAAGAGCACCCAGTGGTTTATCTCAGGCATAGGCTCCAACCCAGGGAGGAATGCTATGCAGCTGTAGCAAAGGAATGTCTAGCCATAGAGTGGGCACTGCAAAAACCTCAGCCTTATTTGTATGGAGGAAAATTCACTGCAGTGACAGATCACAATCTGCTAGCATGGTTAAACAAAGCCAGCCAGCAAAATGCCAAGTTGCTAAGATAGAGCCTAGGGTTGCAAGCATATAATATGTCAGTGCAGCACCGCAGTGGGATTAGCAATACCAATGCAGATGGGGCTCTCAAGACAGAGAATGGGGTAAGGTATACTCAGACAGACCTAACCCTCTTAAGCAGTGTTTCTCAAGGGTCACTCGAAAAACTGGCTTGAGTTCTTTGGGGGGTGGCTGTGTAAAGATAGGTGAAGGCTGCCAGCCTAGCCAGATATAATTTTATAGATAATTCTGTCATTTGTAAATATTAATGTAAGCCACAGGCTTGTTCTCTTAAATGTGAAAAGACTGCATTGGATATTGAACTGCAAAAATGTAACAACAGTGCACTCTGATATAAGAAAGCTAAGTCAAGCATTTTATGACTGTCTTTGATGTCAAAATTTGGAGCCGATATGTCTAGAGGGAGGCATCCTCCCTGTTGTTTTAAGATCAGAGTTAATGGCTAGACTTTGCATGTATAAATGTCCTTTATTGCTCTGGTTTTTGACCAGGTGTAAATAATGCAAATGTAGTTTCTGTTAGCCTAGGAACACCAGAGAAGTGTGAAGATTTATGTCGTGTGAAACAGCTCTGTGTTATCAATTTAAAGAGAGGGAATCAGAGAGCTCAGAGCATTTTGTCTTGAGAACATCCATCACCAGCACTGCCTGTTTCTATATATAAGTAATTTCGAACTGTGTTTTCTCTTAGAAGTAGCTAGGAATTAGGAAGATTATACTAAGTGTTTTTCTGTGCTGATGTTATAACTTTTTTACGGTATTATTTTAAGTATTTCTCTGTGATGTCTGAACTCTTGACTAGCACTGTGTAGTAAGAAGTATTGTCTTGTTTTTTTTATTATTTATTATTAAATATTTTAAAACCTTTCAACTGTGGCTGTTTTGTGTAGACATAATTTAAGCTGTAAGAGTACATTGCATGTATATAGTGATGCTGTACCAAGTCACTCCAAATAAGTATTGACTGTTAGGTCACACTTACCATTTGGATAATAATATTGCACAGTAATAATTGGACACCCTTTTAAGGGCCTTTGAATAGCTGATAAATATTAGTGGCTGGCAGCAGCTGGTACTACCTTTTAAACTGGGCGGAAAAGGGGCACAGCTGGAGAACCTGTGCCACCCTTCCCCAGGAGTGTCGTTGTGGTTGTATAAACTCTTATCTCAAAGAGTGTGTGTGTCAACTACTTGGGCAGGGACATGAAGCACTGGTTGGACAGAGACAATGCTGGAGGTTTTAGCTTGCCCACTAGGCTGAGATCTGGACCCTATAGCTGTGCCAGTGGGGATTCTTATTGGGGACTTGGAGAGAAAGGGAGAAACCAGCCCAAGACTGACTGTGATCTCTGTGTGCTCTTAAGGGAAATTGTACTTTACTGTGTGTGTATTTATTATCCTTTCCCTATATGGACACCTCTCACTGGTGTTAGTGGTGAGGATTGAGACTCTTTGATTGCTGGGCCAGTGCACAGATGTCACACCTATGTTTAGCCAACTGTGACTGTGTAGTCTATTGTATGTACTTCTTATGTGAAGCTTTTCTCCCTGGGCCTCCAGTGAAAATGGGCTCATTTCGGTCCAGTGGACAATCCTGGTGAACAAATGCAAATAAATAAGTAAATAAATCTATATATATTGCTAAGGGTCTGGTTTTTGATTACCCTGCAGCCATAATGGGTCTCAATGGGGGATTCTTCACATCCTTATAGATTTTTGGAATCCTGAAAATCGAAGTTATAACTTGACCAATAACTCTTAATAAATACATGGTCAGAAATATTGCCTTGATTGGTCAAATCAAACAAGCAACAGTCAGTCTTGGCGTATGCAAAGTTAGCCTGTCATAAATATATGTTTTATTTAATATCTCTAGTATTTTACTAGAGTAATCCACCCTGCCCATTATAACCACATCAGACCCTTTATCAGGTTTCATTACCCTACTATTTATATTGGATATAAGGTCTTTCAAAATAAGCCTCTCTTGTTAGTCAGGCTGTCAAGAAAAGAAGAACGCTGGATGGTACACACTCTCCTGATCCTCACAATGGGCTTCAAATACTCCAATAATAGAAGGGGGGGGGGGGTAAACACACTTTTTCTTTTCAACGTGGTTGCAGATAAATTGTTTGATGTATGTTAAAGAACAAGCTTAAACTTAGCTTACAGGTGTATAATTTCAGTTGAATATGCACTTTAGTAATATCAGTTCTAAACTGGAGCAGAAAGGAAAAACCTTTACTAAGTAAAGTGCCCATTGGTAACGTCAATGTGAGTCATTACGTTTTTGTACAACTGTATCAAATGCATTGTACTTGTTGACAGTCATCTTTTTTCTGCCCCTGCCTTACCCACTTCATTGACAATTCCTGTTGTTTTTCACAGGTAAACAAGGTGCCATGTGGGACCATCTGGTTATTCTCTCCAACCTCCAAACTTGCAAATTATCTAAACAATCTCCATTGTTCTGGTCAGGCACTGAAGAATCTTCTTTTCACAGTCCCTGGAAATTTGAACTGGTGTAGAATATGCACATTTCTCTTCATAATCTAGTTTATCTGTAGCAAACTTCTTATTTTTCCTTTTCTTGTTTTGAATAACAAGCTTATCCACCTTTCCAAAAATGTTGGTGTAACCATTCTGGAAAGGTGGAAATAATATGTCATTGGTAATACTTGTGTTTAAGGCTTTAATACCCTCATCTAACTTTGATTTTGGTCATTGTCCTTAATAATAAACCACATTAACTCACACCCTGTGCAGTCAAACAGATATATAAGCTCATTCTATAAAACTGAATGGCCCATATATGAGTGTTGAATGATATGACAGGAGTATGGGATACCCTGAATTCCATAATTGTGACACTAGAGGTGTGGTGCACTTGGCCACTTGCATTTCCTGTCCAGCCTACTATGTTGGGAAAACCAACAGGACACTTCAGGGCAGGATAGATGACCACCTATATGATATAAAAACTGGAAAATTAAGTAATGCCTTATATAAACATTGTGTGACAATTTTAAAAGATTTTTACATCCTGCTTCTGCTGCTGTGGTGATCCTTCAGGACACAAAAGGAATATTCATGGAATCATGATATTTCAGCAGGTAAGGCTTGCCTTATTTCATGGAGAATGTATAGAGACATATACTACCACAAACCTTTGGATTATTGCACAGTTGCAGTCTGGGGAGAATGATGATAAGTAGGGAAATCAGGAAAAAAGTAGTGATAATGATGACATAATTCTACACCTCAGCTCTTATCTTTAGTGGAATGAAGATGTCAGGCAGAGAGGCAGAAATTTGGAGGAGAGTAATCACGCTAGATTAGTAGTTAGAAATAAAAAAATAATAAATGAGACCACAGTCAATACAGGTGACATTATGGTCATACTAGACCCTTTAGAGGAGTGCATTGCACAACTTCCATGGTGCACCTGTTTGCTAAGGAAAATGTATAGAGCAAATAGCATTGTGTATGTTCTTAGAATGTGGCATGAGAATCAATTTTGGTAAGCAGTCAAGAAGAAAGTTGTTTGGTTGCCTGGATATCATAAATTCTTAATTTTTAACTGTGAGATAGACTTTTTTTTAATTTTAGGAATAAAACTGTTACCCCTGAACTGCTCTGACATAGGGATAGCAGGAGTATGTTCAGAAGTCTGCAGAACAAAACTGCCTACATTATGATGTGGGGAAGCAAAGCCTCACATAGAGAATGGATGTTGAAAAATTGTTTTCCATGCCATTCTGTGTTTCACTCTCAGCATTCCATGTTTTAGAATTCCAAGAGCTGAAACTTTGCACCATATCCCACTCAGGGAGGTTTCATGCTTTAAGTGCCCCCTGTTCCAGTTACTGATACACTGACTCAATGCCATTTAAGATATAAAGCATTGAGGGGACCAGGGGATACTGAGGAAAGATGTAGAGAAGCCAAGATTTGTCACACCCTAGCAACCACTGAATGAATGGTGCTTTCAGCATGGTTTCTCTGTGCATAATTCATGTAAAATAACCAGAAGTAAATTGTCCAATCAGGAATGATTAAGAAACTCCTCCCTGAAGAAAATCTACAACAGTATTTTCACTTATTTAAAAATACTAACTCCATGGTCACACAGCCAACCAGAGAAAAGAAACACCTACTTAAAGTGCACACAGTATATGCACAAAGAAACACCTACTTAAAGAAAGAAACACCTACTTAAAGTGTACACAGTATATCCACAAAGAAACACCTAATTAAAGTGTACACAGTATATGCACAAACTCTTACTTAGTGTTGCACACAGTATATGCACAAAGAAACACATACTTAAAGTGTACACAGTATATGCACAAAGTGACACCTAATTAAAGAGTACAGAAGTATATGCACAAAAAAATAACTAATTAAAGTGCACACAGTATATGCGCAAAGAAACACCTACTTAAAGTGTACACAGTATATGCACAAAGAAATGGCTAAAGTGTACACAGTATATGCACAAAGAAACACCTAATTAAACTGTACACAGTATATGCACAAAGAAACACCTACTTAAAGTGTGCACAGTATACACACAAAGGAACACCTACTTAAAGTTTCATAGTTTCATAGTATAGTACTAGGCTATCTGCCCTAGGGCATTTATAAGCCTAGCCAAAGTGTATGTGGCTTTCGCCACCCCATGTAATGATACAAAAGTGTACAATTTAAATTAAATTTAGTTTACTGTGCCTCTATATAGCAATGACACAGAGATGACCCCGGGGTAAACCTACGATCCCCCATCCATTCGTCCAGATTTCTCTTGAAGAGAGTCACTGAGGGGCTCTGCCTAACATGGACAGGTATCCTGTTCCAGAGTGCGAGAAGCCTCTGGGTTATGAATCTGTCCCTCCAGCATGTCCTATTCATATTTGTGCTGAGGTTTAGATCTTTAGCTCTCATGGCTCTGATGGATTTGGATTTTTTGAGGTGGAGCATGTCCATTAATTCTGAATTGGACATGGCCTTGTACGTAAGGCACAGATCACCTCTGAGCAGGCGGTATGCTACTGAATAGAGCTGGAGCTTTTTCAGTCTGGCAGCATATGACATATGCTGGAGACCCTTGATCCTCTTGGTAAGGTACTTTTGGGGTCACTCCAGCTGCTGCAGGTGCCGGGTGAGGTACATACCAAATGGGGCATTGTACTCAATCATAGGCCTGATAAGGGAGGAATATAAGGGTACAATGACATCCTTTGATCTGGATGTGAATCCCTTCATGATAAGGTGGGCAAGGTAGAAAGTCTTTCTAACCACTTTGGCGACGTGGGTGTCAAATGAGAGGTCACTGTCAATTTGGGTCCCCAGGTCTCTGATTACTTCTTCCGTACTTAATGGATTACCACCTATGTGGTAATTTGTGGGTACTTTGTTTTTTCCAAAGGGGATGACTATACATTTTTTGGCATTTAGTTTATGGCCATGACTCTGGCACCAATTGTCTGTTTCTGTGAGGCCCTTCTGGAGGATGTATGTGTCAGCTGGTGTGTCGACTATGGTGCCTAGTTTGCAGTCGTCTGCAAACTTTGTCAGCCACAACCCCCCTATGTTTGCCTGCACATCTGAGAAATAAATGCCGAACAAGAGGGGTCCCAAGACAGAGCCCTGTGGGACTCCACTTGTGACTGGCTTAGAGTCTGACATAGCTCCAGCTATTCTGACTTTGTGGATTCTGTCCTTTAGCCAGTTTGCAACCCATCTTGTGACAAACGGGTTTACATTTAAGCTGTTGAGCTTGTCTATGATGTCTGAGTGGGGTATTGTGTCGAAGGCTTTTTCCAGATCCAGGTAGGCTGTATGAACTGCTTTGCCTTCATCGATGGCTCTTGTGACTGTTTCAAAAAAGTCCACCAGGTTTAAAAGACAGGATCTGCCTTTTACAAAGCCAAACTGGGTAGGGTCAATTGTCTGTAGGTCCCCGATGTCTTTGTTTATGAGTTCCATAATGATTCTTTCCATAGCTTTGCAGACCAGGCTGGTCAAGCTTATGGGTCAGTAGTTTCCAGGGTCTGTAGAGATGCCACCTTTGTAGAGTGGGACCACTGTAGCTGTATGCCAGTGTTCAGGGATGTATCCCGTAGCAAGGCTAAGATTAAACAGCGTTCTTATGTGCGGGTTTAGCTCCTCTAGGAGTTCACATAGCACGCAAGTCCCATGGATGCTGTATTTTTAGCTTTGCTGAGGGCAGCTCTCACCTGGACATCTGAGATTTCAGGGAGGTTGCATTCAGCTGAGATAATTATTTCATCTATTGGGGGAGAGGGAGGGGAGAAATTTGCACTGAACCTGTCTGCCAGTATGTACACAGTATATGCACAAAGAAGCTATGCAAGCATAATAATAGCAAACATAAGTGAGAAATGAACCATCTTGGAAATTTGGGATTTAATGATTAAAAAAGTGAAGTCAACTACACATAGGGAAGATCTTCTGGGATGTGTACATGTGAACCCAGAGAAGGTAATGCCTGTCTTAGTGTGATATCCATCACACCAATATCTTCCCATGATTATAGACATGAGCAAACTCACCTCCTGCCCATACAGCTATGGGCTTTCAATATGAGAGTAGAACTAAGTGTAACAATTCAGCTTCTTAATGCACGTCTCCAAACATTGTTGCCTGATGCTCTGAGGATGGTGATAAAAGAGTATGGGATACCCATTATGTTACTAGTATGCAACATAATGAAATATGCCAGTGATCTTGATGTCTAGCAATAACACTAGCAAGTCCTGCTGTGTATTATCCCAGCCTATATCCTAAAGTATGTCCATCTGTGACATAAAGATGGACGTGTGTGGTAGCCAGCAGCTGTGGATCAGTGCTCCAGTCTCTTCATGATCATGTGAGCTTCTTGTATGAGTGCCTAAGGCAAAACCTATGACATTACATGATTACTGAGCTGTAATCATATGCTATCATAGCTATTTGATCAAAGAGTACCTAAAACAATGCATCTGATTCTCTTTATTAAGCAACTTTGTGCGACTGGCTAAACATTTAGTTTTAAACTAATTTGTGGTACAAAAAACTGTGGCATATGCAGGATCCGCAGTATGATCTTATTATATTTGGACTGCTGTTTATGGTGATTTGAAAAAAAAAATCTTTTTACAAGCATTTAAAATAACCTTCATATCCAAAGTTTGGCTTTCTGCTTATGCATACATTTAGTGGCGTGGAAGCTTTGCGCGACTAATATGTATTGTCTTCATTGTTATTTCCTAGCACACTATTACAATTCAAAAAGCACTTTCAAGAGCGTACTATTTTTCTGGTAGCATAGTTCCTCTTTTTAGACATCACTAAACCAGAATAAAACCTTCTGATAGAATACCTCTGAACATGTGGTCAATTTTTTATCATAGCCATTGTTATTTTTGCTTCAACGCAATCTTTATTTTTTTATGTTTTTCACAATGATTATAGCTATTTCTCCTATGCAGCAGAAATAATTTTTCTCCTGCTCACAGAGGATGTTCCTTCTGCTTCACAGTAATAAACAAATAATACTTCTCGAAGTATAAGAAGTTTTTTCTGTGAAAAAGTATGTTATTGTAAGCTTAGATCAGTTTACTTAAGCAATTAAGCAGACATTTTCTGTCTTTATTTAGTAGTAAATATTATATAGTCAAGTATGACATAAGAGAATAGAAATAAGAAAAGCAAGCAATGATTTTCAACAGTTTTCCAAAGAGAAAGGGTAAAACTCCTTTTATAGAGGTACTGACAGATGCAAACAGTTTAAATTTATTATTCATCTTTATTAAATCGTGTAACTGGATTATACCCTAGAGTATGGGGGTGAAATCTGTTATACCCACAGAGAAACAAAACTTGTTAGTTAATGTTTTAAACATATTTTCTTTAGGAGACTATATTATATTGCTATTAACCATGAGGTAACATGATCTTTTTAATGTGTGAATGTTCCTCACACTTTTC
>NC_056729.1:540526352-540623852 GCF_019279795.1 Protopterus annectens | reverse complement strand
TGCAAAAGTGATCTGATGCACCAAAACCAAGGGAGAAGAGCCTCATATAAACTGATTATTATTATTATTATTATTATTATTTAATAGGCTTTATGGAAACAGCACTCAGAGGAAGGAGATGAGAATGATTAAGGCAGTATGACAGAAAAGTAACAGGGGATCAGAGGGTAAATTAAATAGGATACAAGAATTAAGAAGGACTGTGGATATTGAAACTGAGGAGAGAGAGGAAGTAACTGAATAATGGAGAAGGACCAGTTCAATGCCTTAGAGGATGTGAGAGAAAGAGTAAAAGTTGAAAGTGTTATTAGGAGGTGAGTGAAAGCATACTTCTCAACTGTCCAGATTTTCGCAGAAAGTCCAGGTTTGTGCCTCATTTGTCTTAAAATTTGTGTTTCTCTGACAAATCACTGAAGATTGAAGTCACTAAATAAAGATATGCGTTTAATATTCAGACTTCATATCCTTTAGAAAATGTATACTAAAACAAATCCTGTTATTCTAGCAACTTTCTAAGTTTATAAGAGCAATATTTAAAGTCTGTCCCTATTTTGGGGTATTGTCACCCCATTATTTTAGGCTTTGTCCAGATTTCTTGCACTAAGAGGTTGAGAGGTACGGGTCGAAGTTTACTGGAAAGAGACATATGCATAGAGTTTTGGGCCTTTTTAGCTAGGTCAAGCATTAACATAATTGCATCCAGTTACTTGTTATGTTAAACTTGACAGTAAGTTTGCAGCCTTGCTAGAAGACATGTTTTTGTGTATGTTCAGAGGGAGTTTATTTCATTACTGGGTTGTGTAGATAACATATGCAGAGCCTCCTTCTCTCTGGTTTAAGAGTTTGATTTGCGCTAATGAAGTATCTGTGGAACAAAACAGCCTTGGTGACATCTGCTAGGTCAGTACCTTAGATTGTACTGGACCTCACTTGAGTATAATAGAATTTAACCCATTGTTAGTCAGTTAGTTAGTTGAGATTCCAGCAATGATGTAATTCTGCTCATGTAAGCTCACTTAAGACTCTGTGGTGGTAAGATCACAAAAGGACCCTTCCAACAAAGCATGCAGTCCTATTATTGTCTAGCTCAAGTTTAAGTGTTCTGGTTAGGAGGATATTAGTGTATGGAATCAAACAGGAGCTTGGGCAGCAGGAAAGGTTGTGCTGTATCTATTACTGTAAAACGGAACATAAATATATTGCCCCTGTCTTGACCATGCATACCAGGCTCAAGCCTCTGACTGTTTTTTGCACTGATGGATTTGATATTGTGGTCAAACTTTAGCTCATTGTCCAAGTTGGCCACAACTGGGGTTGCATAGTTGACATCTTTACTGTCAGAGTAATCCATTGAGATAGTAAGTAAGTCTGGAGCAGATGGAGACAAACCTTGTATAGGTTAAACATAAATGTGTGATCTTCTGAGGACAATTACAAAAAGAATTAAGTCAGAAAAATGTGATTGTTTTTTTCTTTCTTTAGTTATTTACTTACTTACCAGCTTTGTTAATTGGGTTGATGGGCTAATCCAAAGACCCTTTTCAGCAAGTACCAAGGCACAATGGCTGTACATACAATATAAGATCATATTAAAATAACGGAAAGAAATAGTTCCCACATGTAACACTGAAAGGTACACAGGTAAATTAAAGTGCAATAAGTAACAGACACTAAAATAAATGTTTTGAACTTTGATAGAAATATTATCCTACTAAAGTTCCTTGAGTATGAATACCTTAACACACTCAAATAAATGGCAGCCACTAAACATTCATTGTCTCAAAGCAAGCTCTCTTAACAATGTTTGTATGCATGTATGTGTGTGTGCACGCGCGCGCGTGTGTGTGTGTGTGTGTGTGTGTGTGTGTGTGTGTGTGTGTGTGTGTGTGTGTGTGTGTGTGTGGATAGAATGACATGTTACACTCGATCATTCCTGATTTGACGTGCTGGGAGATTACAGTTCAGTGGGGAACAGGGAATTAGCTCATTTCCTCACTGTAGCACAATCTCGAAGTTGGTATATTTAATGTGCAGGGGGTGTGGAAGTTGCGCCGCTCCACATGGGGGGTTCAGGGGGGCATAGCTGTCCTGCAAAATAGTACCATTAATGTACCATTGATTGAGAAGTCTAACGGTATGTTAATGTGCATAGCATGGGTGATTGAAGTCACCTCCTGCTATGTGGAATACATTGAACCACAGTTGTCGATGTATTCATTTTCACCTTGGTTTACTTTTCAGCATTCCGGATCGATATTCTAAATGGTTAGCCGAAGCAGATTTGGAATGCCGATAGTAGATATATATATATATATATATATATATATATATATATATATATATATATATATGGGATCCGTACAGATCACCGAATGCACTTTCCACCGAATGATTATCGGTGGGGCATATTTACACAAAAGTGCTTTTCACCGAAAAAGCACTTTCGCGTAAGTATGCCTGTTCCGGAGATTGTACTACAGTGCGGGTAAGGGAAAATTCCCTTTTCCCCACTGTAGTGAGATCTCAGAGTGAGAATATTAAAGTGGGGGGGTGTGGTGGGCACAGTCCCCCACATGGGGGGTGCAGGGGGGCTTGCCCCCCTGCATAAACATAGATTTTTTTCTTTTTTTAACCCACTTTAATGAAAGCGCTTTTCGTTGAAAAGCGCTTTCGTTAAAGTGTGTTGCACTTTCGTGCAAAAGTCCTAGATCCATATATATTTTAAAAATTGGGTGATGGTGGTTCCATTTAAATGGAATGATTTTACTAAAGCTTTTCTTATGTATGGTGAGGCCGAAGGGGATGTCTTTGAAGCAAAAAGGTATTGGCATCCTGGAAACATAGTAAGGGGAGACATTTATATCATTTTTGTTTTCTGTGTGACCCTCCATCTTCTTCAATCAAATCAACCAGCACAGAAAAAGTCAGCTTCTTCTTCAGTAATATACCTTAATTATACAAACATTGTAGACAGAGATGGGAAAAATCAACAAACCAGTTTCGGCCAACTTACCTTCATCAGTGCAATAAACCAATCACTTCCCCACAATATAAACATACAGCAAAAGCATCCCGTTGGTTATGATTCAAAAATCTTCGTTAAACCAAGGTGAAAAAAACAGCCCCGAACCTAATAATCCAACCCCCATATTTACTAATCTTCCATGCAGAACTAGCTTAGTCCTGCCTGGAAGCAACCATTTAGGAGCAGGACGGTAGTGTGCCATGCATATTAATGAAGGAGCACTGTCTGAACTCCTAATCTTACATGGAGCATGTAAGAGTGCAGGGGGCGTGTCTGAGAGCAGAGATCTCAGAATGTACATGCCCCCACAATGAAGAACAGCAGAAAGCCAAAAAGAATGAGGGAGACCGCTCATAGGTGTCCGCATACCCCCAGCAACATCCCCCACATGTACAACAGCAATAGTAAATACACAATATAAATATACCATTTTTTATTTTAATGAACCAGATTAAATTTAACTGTAGTTGTGCGGGTTTGCCCATCGCTTAGCTACGGTTAATGCAGCTTAAATGGCTGAAGAAGATAAGAAGGAAGATATATGCAAATGAAGCAGTATAGCAATAATGTAGTGGGCAGAACATTTGCCTTACGAGCAGGCATTCCGGCTTCGAGTCCCACTGCAGCACATTCAATTTTCCATTTCAAATCATGTTATGACCAATATTTTAGTTGCATAACCTACTAAATAACATATATTTGTGAACTGGAGTATTGCATTAAATGCAGATGTGAGGTGTCAGTGTCATAATGTTGCGAAGTCCACAGATAATCACATGTGCCCAATACAGTATATGTACACAGGAATCATGGATACAAATGGAAGGTAAAATGTGTAATGAATGATAAATCCATACAGCTTCCAAATCCTCCACCTTCCCAAGAACCATTAGACATTACTGTCTAAATTAGTGCAGTGGTAATTGAGAGTAAGCACTAATAAGCAAGAGTAAGCAGCATTAAGCAGTAGTAAGTGGGAGTAAGCATATGTAAGCACTAGTAAGTGGGTTTAAGACTGTTTGCATGGGGGTAAGCAATGCGCACACAGGCTAAGCAAAATTGAAGCTAACTCTCTGTAAACATATTTAACCAGAGGTTAGCATTGCTCACCCTCGCACAAACCCATGCAAACCCACTTACAAGTGCTTAAAAGGGCCTTAATCATTCTGTATCCAACAGCCGCTGTTCTGCCCAGCAGCAAAATAAACAGAATTGCAGGTCTTGAACCCAGGATCCTATAGTCACAGTAGTTAACCACCAGGCCATCACAGCAGTACATAAGAGTGAGGTATCACCAAACAAACCCTCACTATAGTAAAATCAAATTGAACATGTGAAAGGAATCAGTATACAGTCACATGTTCTATAATCTACTACGTAACATAAATATGTGAACTGGAGTACTGAAGTAAGGCCAGATGTGAGGTGCAAATGTAATAGAGTGTTGAAGTCCCCTACTAAACACAAGGACCTCATACAGTGTACATACACATGAATCATGGATACCAGACATATATATAAGATGTAATGAATAATAAATCAATGCCAAAAAGCAAATATAATGCAAAGTCAATTTTAAGCAATGCTAAGTATTGCACAGGCCAGCTTAGGAGGTGTAAGCAATGTGTAGGCCATCTAACTCAATGTGCCCAGTGGTATACCCCTTTAAACAAAGCCAACCTTAGGTAAGCAGGTTTGCCCATAGCTTAGCCTTTTCAAAACTGGCCAATCATGGCAAAGTGTGGGAATTCAGCCCTACTTAAACCCAACATGCAGGAATATACCTCATAACTGGTTATAGCTTCCCCTTGCAGGCACCATGGCAGAAAGGGGAGAGGGAGTGTGCTTCCAGGAACAGTGCTGGGTCATCCAGGAGTCCAGAGTCATGGCAGGACTTCTTGTCAAAGACCATGAGCAGAGACTGCTGCAGGGCCAGTACCAGGGTTCCCAATATAAGGCTGAAGCGTGGGACCGTCTCACCCGTGACGTCGTCATGTGCCACTGGCATACCCCAAACTGGTGAGCAGGTCAAGCATTACTATGCCAACCTGAAGCAGCAATAGGGGGATCTGTTGAATCACTGGGTTTAAGAGGCTAGGATGAAAGGGGAGGTCCCAGCTGTGTGTAAATATCACTCCACTACCTGTTTATTAATTGCCAGCTCATATATGTTATGGATAGGTATGGTTAAATATTCCTCTTATGTCCTTCACAGTGGCAAGTGAGTGGGCCTCAAACCAGGAGGCCCATGGCTGCCACCTGGAGAGGTTGTGACGTGAGGCAGGTTAGTAATACTCTTGCATGTACTGTCATAGGAAATAAATATAAAAGTATTAGTAAATTACCTGCCAGTATAAAACCTGTATTGTTTAAGGCAAGTACTGCATACACCAGAGAATATGGCCGGAAGAGTCTCATATAGTTTGTATGCAAATAAAAGCATAATAGCCTGACAAAAAGGTCTAATGCTGGACTGCATGTGTATACTCTGGTATCATATGGTAATGTAGATTTGCAATGACTTAATAGTACTGTTGTATTAAGCACTGTTACCCACACTCTACAACATAAACAGAATGTGTAGTAATGTCTGTATATGACTGGTGTAATCCTCAGAGGTCACTTAGTATAACTGAGAGACACATAGACAGAAAACAGTGAAAAGGCAGACAGCAAAATCCAAATAGCACACGCAACTCCATGTGAACTGTTGTATTTTTAGCGCACACAGCCATGGTTCGAATCCTGGGAGTAGTAGTAGTGTGCATACAGAATCAGACCCCACAACTGTAAAGATATGTCTAGAATGTCCAGTAAATTGGCCCATATCTGCTGTCTGTCACCCTGTCCCCCGGGGAAATCAGTGGGATGATCCCAGACGTATAGGCAGCAAACAGGAAATACAACTGATTGTTACACATCTATGAGAACAAAGCTGGCACACTAGCAACTCCCCAAAATCTTATGAGAGTAATAAGCCACGTATGTTCCATTTACACCCCCATGTTGTCATGCTGTGACTAGAGTGTGTACAGTAACAGAGTGAGATGTATGTGCATAATAGTAATGTGGAATCTGGTACTATGTGTGGCAACATTCAGGTAGTACTAACAAACATTGCTCCCACAGGTCTGTCAGATAAGAACACTGTGCCCAGAAATAAAAGAATGATACCCTGTACTGGTACTGTTTACTTTGGTATTGTATGGCCTTGTGACTGATGCACTTGCTCTGAATAATAAGGTATTACTCATCACTGTCACCCACACTGTGCTAAATAATATAACTGCCTAGGAAATCCTGTATAAGAGTGTTGTAATACAAGGTCAGAATATAAAACTACAGGAAAATTATAAGACAGAAAGCAGATAGGAGATATACAGCAATATCTATATAGCACACACAACTGTGATGGACAGTGTTTTAGTTTTAGCAGACACAGCCATGGTCTGAAACCTTGGAGTGGAAGTAGGCTGCATACAGGACCATACCCCACAACTGTACAGATAAGTCCACATTGTCCAGTATATGGGCCCATATCTGCCCATAGTGCCTGTTTTAGGCAAGGCTCAAAAAACAAACCCACCTCCATAGGTATCACAGGGGATAAGAAACTAAGAGTAATGCTACTCAACGCCAGAAGTCTAAACCTCAAGATGCATGCACTCGAAACTCTCCTTAGCATGGAGAACATCGATATCTGTGCAGTAACAGAAACCTGGTTCAAGGCTCCCGAGAGCACCCCAGCACTACCAGGTTATACCTCATACCATGCTTTTCAGCCCCAAAACTTGGACCGAACCACAAAAGGAGGGGGAGTATCAATATTCGTCAAAGATATCCACACCTCCAGGTTGGTGGCACAGCACGAAGCATCAGAGACTATCCATGTGCAACTAACAGTGGGTAAAACTGCCTTCCAGTTTATAACCTGCTACAGACCACCCTCCCAAACCCAGGAAACCCACTCGGCCTTCCTGAGAATAGTGGAAAATATGAAGGTCTCTCCAAACACCATTATATTGGGCGACTTCAACTACCCAAACAAAGACTGGGAGCATTACTCTAGCTCCAACACCCTAGCCCAAAGGCTCCTAGAATTTATAAACTCAAATGCTATGGAACAACTTGGTACCATTCCCACAAGAGGGGAAAACATACTGGACCTGATCATCACCAACATGGGGACTCTATGCTCCAGACCAGAAGTGTATCCCTCACTGGTAAGATCAGACCATAAACTAATCTCACTGGATATACACATCCCAACCCCACCCCCTGCCCAGAAAACCACAGTGAAAAACTTCTCTAAAGCAAATTTCACACTCCTCAAAACCGAGGTGGAATCCTTCAAAGCCCCCGAGCCTGTGGAAAATACTGCCCAGACCGCAGAATCCTTTATAAATGCATTCTATGAACACCTTCAGGAATGCATGGATCATGCAATCCCAAATAAAACCAAGACCCAATCCTCCAAAGGCAAACGTCCTGTCTGGTGGACCCCAGCCATAAACAAACTATACAATAGAAGTAGGAAGATACTACATGATAGAGCAAAATCCCAAAAAGGGAAGGCATCTCTGATCAGTATTAGCAAAACACTATGGGCACTCATAAAATCATCTAAGGCCAGCTTCGAAAGAAAAATTGCACAGGACACTAAGGATAATCACAAGGCTTTCTTTAGTTATGTTAGGAACCTGGGTGGGAATTCCCAGATATGCTCAGAATTACGCCAAAATGACAAAAAATACACTGAACCCACAGACATTGCCAACATCCTTGCTGACGGGTTCAGCTCAAACTTCTCCCCCCCTCCCCACCAAAAGGGCAAATATCTATCCCAGAAGAGTGCTGCCCCCCTGACATCTCAGATGCTCAGGTAAGAGCCGTCCTCTCCAAAGCAAAAAACACAGCATCAATGGGACCAGACGGTGTCCCGGGCTGCATCCTACATGAACTCCAAGAACAGCTAAACCCAAACATAAAACTACTGTTCAGTCTCAGCCTTACTACAGGATATGTACCCAAAGAGTGTCGTACAGCAACAGTGGTCCCTCTCCACAAAGGTGGTGCCTCAACGGATACTGGAAACTATCGCCCCATAAGCCTGACTAGCTTGGTCTGCAAAGCTATGGAAAGGATCATCATGGACCTCATAAAATAAAGATATTGGGGACCTACAGACACTGGATCCTACCCAGTTCGGCTTTGTTAAGGGCAGATCCTGCCTCTTAAACCTGGTCAATTTCTTTGAAACAGTCACCAAGGCCATTGATGAGGGGAAGGTAGTCCACACAGCCTACCTGGACCTCGCAAAAGCCTTCGATACAACACCCCACTTGGGCATTATAGATAAGCTCACCAGCTTAAATATAAACCCCTATGTCACTAGATGGGTTGCAAACTGGCTCAAGGATAGAACCCACATGGTTAGAATTGCTGGAGCCATGTCAGACTCCAAACCAGTTACAAGTGGCATCCCTCAAGGCTCAGTCCTGGGACCTCTCTTGTTCGGTATATATTTCTCAGAGGTACAGGCCAACACGGAAGGACTGTGGCTGACCAAGTTCACAGATGACTGCAAACTGGGCGCCATAATCAACTCTCCAGCCGACACAAGCATCCTCCAAAAGGGCCTCATAGAAACAGACAACTGGTGCCAGAGCCATGGCCTCAAGCTAAACGCCAAAAGTGTATAGTCATCCCTTTGGCAAAACAAAGTGCCCACAAATTACCACATAGGTGGTAATCCATTCAGTACAGAAGAAGTAATTAGGGACCTGGGGACCCAAGTTGATAGCAATCTCTCATTTGACAACCACGTGGCCAAAGTGGTTAGAAAAACATTTTATATAGCCCACCTAATAATGAAGGGATTCACATCTAGATCAGGGGAAGTCATTGTGCCTCTTTACTCATCCCTCATCAGGCCCATAATTGAGTACAATGCCCCTTTTGGGATGTACCTTACCAGACACCTGCTGCAACTGGAAAGACCCCAAAAGTACCTCACCAAGAGGATCAAAGGGCTCAAACAGATGCCATATGCTGCCCGGTTAAAGAAACTCCAGCTCTACTCAGTGGCATACCGCCTGCTCAGAGGTGATCTGTGCCTGATGTATAAAGCCATGTCCAACCTGGAATTAATGGACATGCTGCACCTCAGAAAGTCTAAATCCCATCGAGCTACGAGCTTGAGAGACTTGAACCTCAGCAATGAAATAAATAGGACATGCTGGAGGGACAGATTCATAACCCAGAGGCTCCCTTCACTCTGGAATAAAATCCCAGTCCAGGTTAGGCAGAGTCCCTCATTGACTCTCTCCAAGAGGAATCTTGATGAATGGATGGGAGATCGTAGGTTTACTCCTGGTATCACTTCTGTGTCACTGTTAGACAGAGGCACAGTATACTAACCTCGAAAAAGGGCATAGTAAAATTAATTTAAAATGTGTGGCGAAAGCCAAACACACTCTGGCTAGGCTTATAAATGTCCTAGGGCAGATAGCCTAGTATGAACCTATGTTTAGTATAGTTTGTTTATGGCTGGGGTCCACCAGACAGGACGTCTGCCTTTGGAGGATTGGGTCTTGGTTTTATTTGGGATCGCATGATCCATGCATTCCTGAAGGTGTTCATAGAATGCATTTATAAAGGATTCTGCGGTCTGGGCCATATTTTCCACAGGCCTGGGGGCTTTGAAGGATTCCACCTCGGTTTTGAGGAGTGTGAAATTTGCTTTAGAGAAGTTTTTCCCTGTGGTTTTTTGGGCAGGAGCTGGGGTCGGGATGTGAATATCTAGTGAGATTAGTTTATGGTCTGATCTTACCAGTGAGGGATACACTTCTGGGCTGGAGCATAGAGTCCCCATGTTGGTGATGATCAGGTCCAGTATGTTTTTCCCTCTTGTGGGAGTGGTAACAAGTTGTTCCATAGCATTTGAGTTTATAAATTCTAGGAACCTTTGGGCTAGGTTGTTGGAGCTAGAATAATGCTCCCAGTCTATGTTTGGGTAGTTGAAGTCGCCCAATATAATGGTGTTTGGAGACCTTCATATTTTCCAGTGTTCTCAGGAAGGCCGAGTGGGGTTCCTGGGTTAGGGAGGGTGGTCTGTAGCAGGCTATAAACTGGAAGGCAGTTTTACCCACTGTTAGTTGCACATGGATAGTCTCTGATGCTTCGTGCTGTGCCACCAACCTGGAGGTGTGGGTATCTTTGACGAATATTGATACTCCCCCTCCTTTTGTGGGTCAGTCCAAGTTTTGGGGCCGAAAAGCATGGTATGAGATATAACCTGGTAGTGCTGGGGTGCTCTCGGGAGCCTTGAACCAGGTTTCTGTTACTGCACAGATATCGATGTTCTCCATGCTAAAGAGAGTTTTGAGTGCGTGCATCTTGAGGTTTAGACTTCTGGCGTTGAGTAGCATTACTCTTTGTTTCTTATCCCTTGTGATACCTATGGAGGTGGGTTTGTCTTTTGAGCCTTGCCTAAAAAAAGCACTATGGGGTTAGCAAGAGCCTTTGCCAATATCCGAAAGCCCAGGGGTGACAGGTACAAGCTGTCCCTAGCGAAGCATCGTGGCTTGTCGAGCATGTCATCCCAGGCTGACAGGCATTGGATCCCCTTTGAAAGACACCAATACTTAAGCCAATTGTTGAAATTGATCATCTTGTCTTCATATTGTGGCATCATTCTTGGTGAGGGTAAGATGCTACTCAAGGTCAGGGTCATACCGGCCTGGGCCACATGCTCAGAGAGCTCCTCTATGCCTCTGTTCATGTAGTCCAGGGAGGTACATCTCAGGTCATTCACACCAGCATGGACAATGACTGAGTCATATTTGTACTTGCCTTGGAGTGACCTGAGTGCTTGTGTTATGTGGCGGATCCTAGCGCCCGACAGGCAGCTCACCGTGACATTCTCCTTGTTCAGCCTGGTAAGCGGGACGTCAGTGTGCCTGACGATAGAGTCCCCTTTTACAAGTGTATCAGTTGTGTTGTTTAGCCTTAAGGGCTGTGACTGTTTGGCACACTGGCTTTGTGAGCTATGTGTTGCACGTGTTTTGTTTTGGGGTAGCGGTTGCTTGGGTGTCTGCTTTGGAGGTCTCTGCTGCTTAGGCAGATTTTTATTTAGAGCCTCCAAGTATGCTTTTGTGTGTTTATGTGTTTGGTTTGCTGTCGTGTTAGGTCTATGTGAGACTGGAATTGTTCTGAGTGTGGTTTCCTTCGCCTCCTGACTGGTTACACCAGTACTGAGTTAAGAGAGCTTAGCCTCCAGTTTGGCTATATGGATGCATTTCTCACATGTGTTGGAATTTGTTGGGAGGAGGAGAGGGTTGTCAACTGACATCTTTCTCTCCCCCCACCATATCTCCAACAATACACTACATACCTACCTCAACTGTTATGTGATGACTCCACTGTTATGTTGGGACATATGTCCTATTAGTTGATAATTATTTAAATCTGTTTCTATGCATGTGCTATGTTGAAATACTTCAACACTGGTGGCATAGTGCCATCAACGTACCTGCATGCTGTTGTTATTACCACTGTGGTCCCATATATGCATGTGTTCCATTTGCTATGCAACTATTCCATATCTGGTGTCTGGGGAATATCTATGCATGCTGTTATACCCAACCCTGGAATGTGTTGACTATTATTAACCCACATATGTAGATACACCATAAACACCATAGCATGTACGGGAATGCGGGTCCCAGCGTACCCACCTGTCCCACCTCAGCTGGCCATGGCACCTGGCACCAACATGTCTGGGGCCCAACCCAGGACCTCCTTGTCCATTGGTCCTGCACCACCTTTGGGTGAATCCATCTCAGAGGATGTGACTCACCCCCCAGGGAGCAGGCACGGAGAGGAAGCTGTCACCTGTCGCCAGGTCCGGGTCGTGGTGTGTAGAGAGCTTGATCAGCAGTTTGGAGATCTTCTATGCCAGCTCGAGGGCTACATGTCACCACTAGAGGGTCAGCCTGGCTCTCAGGCTCAGCCCCCAGCACAGCCACCTTCGGGGCTGTGAAGGTGCAGTGGTGACTGCACCACTGCACCTTCATAGCCCCGAAGGTGCAGTGAAGGTGTAGTGGTGACTGCCCATGGGTGGGAATCTCAGTCCCACAATTTCCACTAGGAGGCTCATGGGCTTCTGATTTCCCAACACCCCTCCCCATCAAGGTGTTTACTCCCACATGTGTCATATACTGCCCCTGTATGCGTCTTGTTTGTCTTGTCTGTTAACCTACCCAACCTACCTCCCCAAATATACCTACTATCCCTCCCCAACATCCCACTCTCACCTAAAAAAAAAGCACAATCTGTTCCCAAAAACAATATTGCCCCATACATAGCTATCCATTTTGCACACATGTCTACTGGACAAATGTAATCTGGTCTAATTGGCATCACACCATATTATTGTTGTCCTCACCCCTCTCTCAGGGGTTTGAGTGTCCAAACCTTCCTCCAAATTCAGTGTATATGCACAGCTGTTGCTGTAGAAGAAATGGGCAGTTGTGGACCTTCCGTACACCCTCCTGCACATCCCTAAATATTTTCCCCAATGTCTTTCCCTCTTTGTACCCCTTTTTCACCACTTTCCTATCAACCCTTTTTTCTTTTCTTTTAAAGAAATTAGCGTGGGGGTAAGCGGGAGTAAGCACTTTAAGCAGCAGTAAACAGGTTTAAGCTTGTTTGCGCAGGGGTAAGCAATGACTACACAGATTAAGCAATTTAGAAACTAACTGAGTATAAGAAACTGTAACCAGAAGTTAGCAGTGCTTACCTCCGCGCAAACAAATGCAAACCCGCTTGCAACTGCTTAAAAGTGCCTTAATCACTCTGTAGCCAACGGCCTTTGTTCTGCCCAGCAACAAAATAAACAACCTCTGCAAGGCTCAAACCCAGGACCCTGCACAACATAACCAAAGTGATTTACCACTAAGCCATGTCAGATACCCATAATTTTGATGTTTTCACAAACATATCATCCAGCCCAGTCATTCAACAGTACAGGAAATGTATCTAACCATTAAGATGTATGTGTGTGTGTGTGTGTGTGTGTGTGTGTGTGTGTGTGTGTGTGTGTGTATGTATATCTAAATAGATATATACATATCTATATATGTAGATATATATATATATATATATATATATATATATATATATATATATATATATATATATATATATATATATATATATATATATATATATATACACATATATATATATATATATAAACATATATACATACATATGAATACGTCTATAGAGATATATGTCTACATCTATATGTCTATATCATCATCATCATCATCATCATCCCCCTTTTTCCCATTTACATGGGGTCGGGGTATCGTATTAACTGTCACCAACTCTCTCGGTTCAGTACCACTCTCCTGCCTTCTTCAACACTCATGCCTGACTGTCGCAGATCTTCTTTCATACAATCCATCCACCTCTTTGCTGGATGCCCTCGCATCCTCTTACCTTCTTCCTGTCTGTCCCAAATCTCCCTCACCAGATTGTCTTCTGCTTTTCTACACATGTGCCCATACCATCGTAATCTGTTCTATTTGATCTTTTCTGCAATTGGAGCTACTTTGGCTTCTGCTCTTATGTCCTCATTTCTTCACCTGTCCCGCAGTGTGCATCCTACCACCTTTCTCAGGCACTTCATTTCCATCACCTCTAGCTTCTTCAACTGTTCTGCCTTTACTGCCCAGGTTTCTGTACCATACAGTAGTACTGGTCGCACCACTGTCTTGTACACCTTACTTTTCAGCTTCTTTGGCATTCTTCTGTCATAGACTACACCTGATACTCTATGCCAGTTGGTTGCAGCCCCTCTGATTCTAGCTTTGACCTCTTCATTCAGACTACCCTTCTCCTCAACCACCCCTCCCAGATACTTGAAGCTGTTTACCTGTTCCACTATCTTCCCATCTATCTCTATTCTCAGCTTCTTCTGATTTCCCCAATCTGCTGCCATTACCACTGTCTTATCTGTGCTTAGTTTCATCCCATGTGCCTTCAGATTTGCATTCCATTCTCCTATCCTTTGCTGAAGTTCTAGATCAGAGTCTGCCTGTACTGCCACATCGTCTGCATACAGCAGCTTTGTTGCTCTGACCCTCCAACCTGTTTGCTGATGTAGTCCATTACCAGTATGAACAGCAGTGGGCTCAGAGCTGAACCCTGTGTACACCCACTCCCACTGGGAACCCCTCAGTGAGGCCAAACACTGTTCGTACTTGAGTCACTGGGTCCTTGTACATAGCCTGTACTAATTCTAACAATGTTTCTGGGACTTCAAACCACCGCAGTACTGCCCAGATCAGCTTTCTTGGGACCTTGTCATATGCTTTCTCCAAGTCTAGGAAAGCCCAGTTTGACTCTCTCCTCTTCTGTAGTTTCTTCTCAAGTATCTGTCTCAATGCAAACATCGGGTCAATTGTGCTGCATCCTGATCTGAATCCGAACTGTTCATCTCCCATCTTACATTCTACTATTCTGCATATCCGTTTATCAATCACCCTCTCCAGAACTTTCATGCAATGTGGTAGGAGTTTGATGCCTCTGTACTGTCCACAGTTGTGGATGTCCCCTTTGTTCTTGTACACTGGCATGAGTATGCTTATTCTCCAGTCATCTTGGATACACCTTTCTCTCCACACTGTAATTAGTACCCTCAGGAGCCATTTCTCCCCTAGCTCACCCAGCATCTTTATCTTATCAGCTGTGACCTCATCTGAGCCTGCTGCTTTCCCTGACTTCATTTTCCTTAGTGCTGCTCTTACTTCTTCTAAGCTGGGCTCCTCTTCTACTCTCATTGTAGGCTGTTTCTGGGGCAGTACCACTTCTGTGGGGTTTTCTTCATTCAGAAGCTGCTGGAAATACTCCTTACATCTGCCTTTGATGTCATGTCGGCTGGTAAGCAGGTTGTTGCTGGAATCCCTTATGAAGGGTGTCTGACTATCTTCTTTAGCTTTCTGTCTTTGCCTTGCAACCTGATATAGTTCTTTGTGCCCCTTACTGAGTCACTTTCCAGAAGCTGATAGAGTGCCTCTGATGCCCTATTCTTTGCTATTGCAACTTTCTTAGTCTTTTTGTTAGTCAACCAGTAGTCCTTCCTAGCTTGGTCAGTCTTTTCAATCTCCCACTTCTTCCTGCACTCCTTCTTCCTTTTGATTACTTCCTACACTTCTGCATTCCCCCACCAGCTTTCCTTATGTACCTTATTTCCATACCTGGCTCGACCACATATCTTTTCTGTAGTCCTAACACATGCTGTTTTGAGGTGCTGCCACTCTTCTTCAACTCCACCTATTTCCTCCTCTTCTTGGGGTGCTAGAGCCCTGAGTAATCCCTTGAACTGCTGTACTTTCTCTCCAGTCAACTTCCAGGTCTTCAGCCTGGTCTCTGTTGACCTTAGAGCCTTCTCTGACCACTGCTTGCAGCTGATTGTGGCAACTACTGGTTTATGCTGTGGGCCATCTGTTTCACTGGGATGACTTTGCAATCATGGATTCTACCCCAGTGCCTTTTCTTACTAGGGGGAAGTCTACCTGAGTTGCATGTTGGCTACTCTTGTATGTGATCTTGTGACTGTCTCTCTTTCTGAACCATGTGTTGGCTACTATCAAGCTATTTGCCAGACAGAAGTCTAGAATGGCTTCTCCTTCTTTATTCCTATTGCTCCACCCATGTGGACCCAGGCAGTCCTCATATCCTGTTCTGTCTGTCCCGATATGTGCATTTAAGTCACTCATTATCAACACCAATTCATGCTGTCCTGCTTTATTTAGTAGGTTCTGCAACTGCTGTCTGAATGCACTTTTTTCCTCACTATCACAACCCTGCTGTGGGGCATAGGCTGAGATTATGAATACTGTCCTATCATTACACTGGAGTCTGATTGCCATGAGTCTGTTATTAATTCTGATGATATCCCTCACTGACTTCTGAAGCCTCTGTCTCACCACAATTCCTACACCATTTCTAGCCTGTCCTCCACCTGAGTTGTAGAGTCTGGATCCCAAGCCAAGTGGCTTTGTTGCACTGCCCTTCCATCTCATCTCTTGGATACATAGGATGTCCAGCCTCCTCCGTATCATCATGTCATCCACTTCTAAGCTGCGTCCTGTCAGTGAACCTACATTAAGCGTAGCGATTCTCAGTTCATGTTTGGCAGGTTGGTTGATTTTATGTCCAGCTTTCACTCAACAGAGCTATCCCAGGTAACCCAGGCTGGGCAACTAGACACCGGCCAGCCAGTAGCATATTGACCCAAGGCTGTTGGGCTTTTATGGTGGGCACACACTGGTCAATAGGAGCACATATACCCCTCCCACCGTTAGCATGGGTCCCTGGCATGGGTCATAGAGTAGGCCGTGTCCTCAACCCACTTATCACCTGTAACTACCCATGCCCATTTTTTTTGGCAACAGTCAACATGACCGAATCACCTAGAGCCATATTTTACACCGTCGACTGGCTAGCCCTGCCACGGCACACAGTTTGTGATCTGTGTTCTCCTATCTTGAGAATACTGCACACCACAATAGATGCCCAAAGTGGTTGGTCTTTTTACAACTCTTCCCCCCATTGGGCACCATGTAGAGTCTGTGCTGCTGCCCACAGCTCCATTCATTGATGAGTTTGAGATGGAAACACTCAGCATGTTTTTTGGACATGGGAGAAACCCCATGGAGACACAGAGAGAACATGCAAACTCCAAACAGGCATTAGTCAGAGGTCAGGATCGAACCTTGTATCTTGTGCATTGGAGACGAAGACCTTAACCACTAAGCCATCTGGTCTCTTTCTATATGTCTATATATATATATATATATATATATATATATATATATATATATATATATATATATATAGATACATATATATATATATATATATATATATATATATACACACACATATAGGTTTATATATATATATATATATATATATATATATATATATATATATATATATATATATATGTAAGCAGCTATATATATCAATATAGGTATATACAGACATACATCTGTAGATAAAAATGGGAACATAACAAAGACATATATGTCCACATGCACTGTTAATGGGGTTGAGGGGGCCCAAACAATATACGTCTTGTATGTATAGGTGTTCCCCACCACCACAGCCAAACACATCTGCCCTACAATGCACTACCAACTGTTGCAGATCCCATAACCAGGACCTGACACAACATGGGTACAAGATGTTAACAGTACTCCATCCCACCTGTATGATGTCAGGCTAGTATCAGTAACATATCATGAAGTACAGTCTGGCTACCATAGGGAATGTACAATGTGGAAACAATCAACATCCCTAGAATACATATAGACAGACACATATATACAGATACAGATATACACATATATATATATATATATATATATATATATATATATATATATATATACTTAGATATAGATATATATGTAACTACACATACACACACAGAGATATGTGTATGAAGATACATATGTAAATGGTGCACACAATATGGAACCACTATGCCTACAGTTACAACCTTACCAACTGGACACTGTATGAGCCACCCATACAAATGAAAATTGTTGCCTGCAACATATACCCACAGAGAGGTCAAAGGATATAACACCACACACAGGTTTGCATACATGGGAAAGCTTTATTTGTGTACTATTATAGTTGTATATGCCATGTCATATAGCTGTTTAGACACTGACATACATATAAACAGAGTAATGCAACTGTGAAACAGTTATATTAATACAGTAGTCTGGAAAGGTTTACATATGTTGCTGTCCAGTCCGAGGTCTTCAAGTAGTACACTAGTAAAGGCAGACTGGGCCACAGGATACCAATCAATCAACAGTAAGTAATGCAAATGTATAGTCCAGCAGCCTCCATCTACACTCTGTACACAATCCCTATGGGGTAAAGACCTCAGTTGACACAATGGGATGTATCTGTTACATAACAAGGCATAACTGACACCATCACAATCACGCTGTCAAACAGAACAGTCTGTATGGCAGGAGGCAGTAGGTCTGCATTTACCCAAGGTGAATTATATTGTAATGTACATCCAGATACCTTAAGGCAGCTTACCCCTGATACACCCACATGTTATAACAGCCTAGGTTAATTATGGTGCACCCCCCAGAACTCAATAATACAGGGCCATATACCACTGTAACATACACTGGCCTCTGGAGTGCATAAGGGCACACATGTATTGTGTAGGTGAAGCCCACACATATATGGACCCAACCCCACAGTATGTGTGGGGGACACAACAGCAGTGGACTTCTGGCAGGAATGGCAGCATGACATATTTACAGCCCACTACATAACAACCCCTGACAGCATGTCTTATGTACAAAGCCTGGTATGTAGGTGGAGGGCAGAGGCTGGAACACAGGCCCATATGTGTAAAACTGTTTTCATACACTAAGCAAGTTGCTGGTGTTACAGGATAGTCTGCAACATACCCTTAGTCAGGAATATGAAGTTGGAAACAGAAATGGATGTAGACATCTACTGATAGCACTCAACACACACACTGCCAGTGATATATAGGTTCATAGGTTCATACTAGGCTATCTGCCCTGGGGCATTTATAAGTCTAGCCCGATTGTGTTTGGCTTATGCCACCCCTTGATTTGAGTATAATGTGCCCTTTTTAAAGTTTAGTTTACTGTGCCTCTGTCTAATAGTGACACGGAAGTAATCCCCGGGACAAACCTACAATCCCCCATCCACTCATCAAGATTCTTCTTGAAGAGAGTCAGTGAGGTGCTCTGCCTAACATGAATTGGAATTCTATTCCAGAGCAAAGGGAGCCTCTGGGTTATGAATCTGTCCCTCCAGCATGTTCTATTTATTTCTGTGCTGAGGTTCAAGTCCCTGAGCGTGGCTCTAAGGGATTTAGATTTACTGAGGTGGAGCATGTCCATTAATTCTGGGTTGGACATAGCTTTATATGTCAGGCATAGATCGCCTCAAAGTAGGTGGTATGCAACTGAGTAGAGCTGGAGTTTTTTTAACCGAGCAGCATATGGCATCTGTTTGAGTCCCTTGATCCTCCTGGTGAGGTACTTTTGGGGTCTTTCTAATTGCTGCAGGTGTTGGGTAAGGTACATCCCAAAGGGGGCATTGTATTCTATGATGGGCCTGATGAGGGATGAATAAAGGGGCATGATTACCTCTCTTGATCTAGATGTGAATCCTTTCATGATGAGGTGGGCTATGTAGAAGGTCTTTCTAACCACTTTGACAATGTGGTTGTCAAAGGAGAGATTGCTATCAGCTTGGGTTCCCAGATCCCTAATTACTTTCACTGTACTTAATGGGTTACCACCTATGTGCTAATTTGTGGGCACATTGTTTTTGCCAAAGGATATGACTATACACTTTTTGGCATTTAGCTTTAGACCATGGCTCTGGCACCAGTTATCCATCTCTGCGAGACCTTTTTGAAGGATGTTTGTGTCAGCTGGAGAGTCGATTATGGTGCCCAGTTTGCAGTCATCTGCGAACTTGGTGAGCCATAGTCCTCCCACGTTGGTCTGTACCTCAGAAACGTAAATACCGAACAAGAGAGGTCCCAGGACAGAACCTTGTAGATGCCACTTGTGACTGGTTTTGAGTCTGACATGGCTCCAGCAACTCTGACTCTGTGGGTTCTGTCTTTGAGCCAGTTTGCGACCCATCTTGTGACATAGGGGTTTATATTTAGGCTGGATAGCTTATCTATGATGCCCGAGTGGGGTATTGTGTCAAATGCCTTTGCGAGGTCCAGATTGGCTGTGTGGACTACCTTCCCCTCATCTATGGCCTTAGTGACTGTTTCGAAGAAGTCGTCCAGGTTCAAAAGGCAGGATCTGCCCTTGACGAAGTGTCTGTAGGTCCCCAATGTCTTTGTTTATGAGTTCCATGATGATCCTCTCCATAGCCTTGCATACTAGGCTAGTCAGTTTTATGGGGCAATAGTTTCCAGGGTCTGCAGAGGCGCCACATTTGTGGAGTGGGACCACTGTTGCTGTATGCCATTCTTTGGGCACATATCCTGTAGTGAGGCTGAGATTGTACAGCAGTTTTACTTGAGGGATTAGTTCTTCTTGGAGTTCATGTAGGACGCAACCCGGGACACCATCTGGTCCCATGGAAGCAGTGTTTTTGCTTTGGAGGGCAGCATTCACCTGAGCATTAGAGATGTTTGGGAGGCTCCCCACAGCCGGGATGGATCCTTGCGCTTTTGGGGGAGGAGTTTGCACTGAACCTGTCTGCCAGGATATTGGCGATGTCTGTGGGTTCAGTGTATTTTTTGTTGTTTAGAATCAACTCAGAACAAGTCTGGGAGTTGCATCCCAGGTTCCTAACATAACTGAAAAAAGCCTTATGATTGTCTTTAGTGTCCTGTGCAATTTTTCTCTCGTAGCTGGCCTTGGAGGATTTTATGAGGGATAGTAATTTTTTGCTAGTACTGATCAGAGATGCCTTCCCTTTTAGGGATTTTGCTCTATCATGTAGTTGCTTCCTCCTTTTGTTGTACAGTTTATTTATGGCTGGGGTCCACCAGACTGGACGCCTGCCTTTGGATGATTGGGTCTTGATTTTGTTTGGGATAGCATGATCCATGCATTCCTGAAGATGTCCATAGAATGCGTTTATATAGGATTCTGCAGTTTGGGCCGTAGTTTCCACTGGCCCTGGGGTCTTGAAGGATTCCACTTCAGTTTTGAGAAGTGTGACATTCGCTTTTGAGAAGTTTTTCACTGTGGTTTTCTGGGCTGGGGGTGGGGTCGGGATGTGGATATCCAGTGAAATTAATTTATGGTCTGATCTTACCAATGAGGGATATACTTCTGGCACATATCTGACACAAGACCTGTGTGGTGGACAGACAAAACATAATAGGCACACCTATGGCCATCAAGAGGATAGGCCCACAGTTGAGAGCTATGCAGGCAGACTGCATTCCAAGTTAAATAGTATGTACATACAAACCCTGTAAAACTGGTGCTATACAATGCAGACAACAACACTACTCACACTCTGTCTGTAATTCTGGAACCTCCTACAAATATGTAGCTGGCCTGAGTGCGCAGGTTCTCCTGTAAGAAATATTGCTACCTGCTGTCTGCAACACTGCTACCCATGCACAGGAAGGATATCTATTAAACAGGAAAGGTAAAGGGACCACGCCCACATTATATAGGGATTTATAGTAGTTGGTAACCATGACAGTGGTAATTGGAAGTACTACACAACATGCTGCATGCAGGTAGCAAGTGGAGGGCACTGATTGGTGTAGAGGCCATCACCTGATCATGTTCATCACCTACAAATTCCATGCTGCAATCTATGCAAAGCAGCTCATTCCATTTATTGGAGAGAGAGACTGAGAGTGTGGGAGTGAGAGAGAGGAGAGAGAGAGAGAGAGAGAGTGAGAGAGAGTGCATATAAGGCACAGAAAAAAACATACCATCCAAAAGAGTCTGCATTCCCAGAACAGGTATGTGAAGTACATATGTATGTAAATCAACATAGTACTTGGTCCATAATAATGGGATAGATGATGTGGAATGATTTATATGTGCCTTCAGGTGTTGTTGTTGTTGTTGTAATGATGTTCAGCTGAACAATTGCTAACGACAATAGAGTCTGTCTCTGTGGGTAGTGGGCCATACCCATCAACCATGCAGAGCAGCACTGACTGATAAGATGTAAGCCATCATAGTGTGTGTTGTGTAATGGAAAGTATGTATATTACATGGCCAAAAGCTGGTGGTGGAAGTAATGCCATAATGATGGACACATGGGTTCCACAGCCTACCTCTTGCAGGATACTCAGGTTAACCTGTATTGTAGCATGCAGGAATGCCATAGGTGTGTAATAGGGTTACCTGCAATCAGACCCTACATATACCCCAGTAATGTCAGGCTGTGTCATATGTGGCACTTGTCTGTGTTATAGGAAGGCAGAACAGTGCAGCTGGGCAGAAAGGTGTTTTGAGATTGTGGACCTGATGTCTAAATGTACACCACATATAGGTATGCATATGTCTACACACACACACACACACACACAGATATATATATATATATATATATATATATATATATATATATATATATATATATTTACAGGTATGTCTACAAATATACAGATACCCATGTGTAGACATATATATGGGCACATATATACAACATCACATATATCTACACATATATATATATATATATATATATATATATATATATATATATATATATATACCTATATGCACATGTCTACATATACATAAACACACACACACAAACATATATATATATATATATATATATATATATATATATATATGTGTGTGTGTGTGTAAATACATGTCCCCTATATTACTGCAACAGTGCTGCATGCTATGTGCAAGGAAACAGCACACATAGTAATACCCACAGATATCTACAGCTGTCAGTGTGTACAATGTGGATGGGTATGTCACATGTGAACCACTTGTTGGGACCGCATTGCCCTTGTCTGTGAAGTATGGAATGGGCATATGGGGAAGTATGGCAGGTATAGTTGTGGAGGTGGTCAGAGTTGGTAGATATAGAGGACAGCCTACAGGGGTGGTATGTGACACATGTGCTGGGTAAACACCCTGATATGGTGGGGGGTGACAGTGATGTACATTAAGAACTGTGGTAACCTTGCTGCATGACTTGCTCACACCTGTGTCCACCTTTATGTCTTTCAGGCACAATGTCTCATGGAAGGCTGCCAGCCTATACAGCAGCTGAAAATGAAATCTTGCTGAATAAACTAATACAGCACTATGTAATCTTATTTAGCTGGGCCACCCATGATCAGCAGGAGTGAACTGCCCTGTGAAACGACTTACTCCACAGGGTCAATGATGTTAGACTGCACAACGGCAGTTATGAGCAGGTCCAGCATCATTGTTCTGACATGTTCTCAGTGCTCATCAGTATGCTGCTGCAGTCCAGGGGGATCACCTCACCATGGGAAGGCACCATGCCATCCATCCCCCCGACACCTGTGGAGGAGCTCCTGGCCAGCCTCATGGCACTTGCCCGTCCAGCCAGCCACCAACCGCCAGACACCTTTGTGGAGCTGGGTGCCACCCACACACCATCCAAGAAGCATTCAGGTAAGGCCACAGGGCACATCAGTAGACCACTGTTGTGCATACATCCGCATCGGTACAGGTAGATCATGCATATATGACATGTCATATATATATTTTGTTGCTGCATAGTAGTGATAAACAGATGTCCACATGTGGTAGTATTGTGGAAATGTACTGTTAATGTATTGTACTACTGCACCCACCCTATAGCAATGCCACAGGTTTAGCCACTGACTTTGCATCTATCACCCTCTTATGTAGGTCCCTCCGGGATACCACCAAGGCAACAGCCTGTAGTTGGTGAGTATGGTTTATGTAGATGCTTGCCAGTACACCGGGCATGGAATGGTGATGGTATATTCCATGCACACATCTAACACACCTACCCAGAATGCATGCTGTACATGTGTACGTATTCTTGCTGTGAAATGCATGGCATCACAAGGGTGACCATGATGGTGTATTGGAAGGGTATGTCAGACACCTGCATGATAACTAACACCCTGTCATTGTGGAATGTGTCCACAGGGAGTAACATAATGGTGGGAGACATGGCCTACAGTAGGGACATGTATGGAACAACACCCATATACAGTGCAACAGCAGTGTATATACCTGTAGGACAATGGCAACTGCTGCAGAGATAGACTATGGCATACGGAATTACAGTGGTCCACATTATCAGCTGGGACTACGCTGTAACATGTAGTGTTAAATGTATGGGACACTGCAAAGTGACACAAATGTGTAGGGCTTACTTGTCATGCATCTGCAAAAAGGCTGAAGGAGGGGGTGTCAGCATAACACACCAGTGCACTGCAGCAGGGATCCTAAGGATGCTAAGAATGGCTGTATCTGCACATAGTCAGGTTCAGGACCTGTGACAGATGCAATCTTACCCCCACAGCAATAGTGACAGCAGTGTGTGAACACCAAGGGTTGTGCACGAGTAGACCTTGCAATCATGCAGATTAGGGGGACATGTGTAGGGCAGACTGAACATACACTGGCAAATGCAGATGGCCCATGCTGGTATACCCCTGCCAGGAGTAATGACTGCTGTAATACACACAAGAGGTGCAACAAACTGTCATGATAAGGGTGTGCACACATATGCCCACAAGGTGTGTATGCATCGTGGTCAGCATCCGCACACCTAACACATTCCGTAGACACTGGATGTGAAAGTACTGGATATATGTCACATATCGGGTTCATGTACTGTTAAGATATGCGGTGATGTGGTCTCATGGCAGATCAAGGATGGGTGCATTATATCAATAAGGGTGTGTACACCCCCCATAGCCATGGTATGCTCTGACGGTTGTCAGTGTAAGGGTATTGGATTGGTCATACATGGCCTGCTGATGTTAAGAGCTGTAAATCAGACATCAGGAATTCACAAATGACATCTGTCCACATATCATCCCAGATATGTGTTGCTGGAAAACATAGGGGCTGTAAGCATTAAAGCTGACATAACTAACACAGTAGTACACCTTCAGCAATGGGCTGTATACCTGTGAGGTGTGATGCACAGTACATGCCAGAGTGCAGAACAGGTGCACAGCAATACTGTGTACATGGGTGCAGTGGTATCCAGGGGAAGGGGCATCACCTAGTGACTCAGCACATGCATCACTTACATGTATACTGTTGCTAGCATGTATTGACAATAGCTGCACTGCATGCTGTTGGGTACCATATGTTATGCATATTGACAGATGGGTAATAGGAGGACTGACTGTGTGTACTATCATTGTGCAACCTCACCTGTATGTGTGCATTTGTGCATCCTGGTGGGTAGTTATTTTGTCTTTAGGGTAACTCTGGTGAGGTGGGGGGAGGTTGATGCATGTAGGATGCATGTGTGCATGTGTGTGTGTTTGTGTGACTGGCCATGTATGAACGTGTGATTGTGAGGTGTTCATACAGCAGTACCTCCCTTTGGGATCATGCAGTACATGGACATGGACTGCCCCAATACACACCAGGAATACTTGTTATGTATGTAATCACAGGACAGCTGATAGTATAATATGGTCTGTAGCATGGAACAGGCATCGAGAAGGAAGGTAGACACCAGGTACACCCTTAATATCGCATTCATCAGAGAGGTCACCTACAACCCATGTATGCAGCACTACAGATGTATTGGGGAAGTACTAGTCAACACCAGGGAGTGTATCCATATATTACAGTTGTCACATGATAGGCTGACCGAGCAACATATCTGGCATGTACTGAGCATTATATACACATGACACACCTGTGCATAATATTATGGAGTGAACATAGTAGCCCACACATATAGGGGCCATGCTCATGATGTCTGGACATACACAGGGTGAACACCAAATGACAGCAGTGAGGCCATCTAAAACCACTACACACAGGTCAGGCAGGTAATGTAGTAACAGGCCTTGTGTTGTGATCGCTTGTGTTGGCATTTAGAGAACTGATATGTTAATGAGTGGTATCAATGTGTGTATGTTACCAAGTGTGATGCAGGATGGGGTACACATGGACATACATGTGGGACTGTCTTTAAAGTCACAGACAGGTAGGTATTACGGTTGTGTGTGTGTGTGTGTGTGTGTGTGTGTGTGTGTGTGTGTGTGTGTGTGTGTGTGTGTGTGTGTGTGTATGTACTGTTAGGCAATGCTGTACAGGTTTTAAAGTGCATTTATTGTTTTCCCCCACAGGTGGCGAGGTGGGTCAGGGTCCCTCCTGCATGCAATCTGATGTTGGTGTCCATACAGACACCGAAGATGATGATAGTATTGTTGAGACACAGGTGGGGTTGTCAGGGGCCAAAGCAAAACCATCATTTGACATCTCCCTTTTAACCAAACCAAACCCACACACAGTTTCAGTGCCTATACATACCCCATCACCAGTGGCCATAGCGGAGAGACAGCTGGCATTTGGTGGCTGTGCACAGGAAAGTGTGGCAACCATGCCTACTGTGTCTGGTCGCAGCAGGCATAGCTGGATGTCCGGCAGGACAACACATAGGCAGATGTCCCAGGGTGCTCGTGGTAGGGCCGCTGGACATCATGCCCCTGGCAGAGACAACATAGCTGTTACCAGTAGGTGCATGTTTCAGGTTGTCATGGAGTTGTAGGCACATATAGAATGTTACACTAGACAGGGCCTGAGGCTGCAGAGGGCTGCTCTCACATGTGCAAGTGACAATGCCCGTGAACAGGCTGGTGCCATCTGTGCGTTAACTGAGTTCACGGATAGATGGTCTGGTGAGATGTTGGCCCTCATCGACTGTGGTCTGTCCGTGCTTGAACATGTGGTGGGAGTGTGGCGACAGCCGCTTGGACGTAGATCAGCAACACCAACAGCTGGCAGTCAACGTGGACGTGCTAGGGCACCAAGGAGCTCCCATAGTGACAGTACCAGCCCCAGCACTGCGGGGGGGCACTGTCCACACTACACCACATCAGACCACGATCACGTTGTCCTGGCCAGTCCCAGGAGGGACCTGGTACCAGCGGACATTTGTCATCATCAGGTGAGAGTAGCAGATCAAGGCCTGTACTTGCACATGCCCATGGAACCCCTGGCAGGCACAGTCTATGTGTCTGTGGCCAGAGACAGTGAACTGCACACCCTGCCAGGTATGGTCTGTAGCTGTCCATAAATGCCTGTGTAGGGCAGCCACATGACAGAACTATATGCATGAATAACCACACACTATGCAAACACACCAAGGGCAACCCCATACCTACACACACCACATCATCATGCCCAGTTCACCTCGGTATACCCCACACTCACACACATGGTGTCAAATGTATAGCCCAGCCTCAGCCTCTGGCAAACCAACAACACTCCCTGTGCATATGATGATACCTGTGCCACATCCCTGTCATCCATACCATCTATGCAGGGAAAGGCTACTATGGTTTTGATGCACACGGTGACTGTACTACAGTGTACCACAGTACTGCAGTGTAACATGTTGTACAGAGTACAGTATAATGCATATATGGTTAGTGTAGCTGTTCAGCAATGTTGCATTATAGCTGTTAGTAACACTGGTTGATTGTAGTCTCTATAATGTTATCCATTTGTATTGTAGGTGTACATGTGTCAACATGAGGATGCCCTGTGCATATGATGACACCTGTGCCACATCCCTGTCATTCATACAATCAATGCAGGGACAGGCTAATATGGTTTGATGCACACAGTGAC
Source organism: Protopterus annectens (assembly GCF_019279795.1). Taxonomy (NCBI): domain Eukaryota; kingdom Metazoa; phylum Chordata; order Ceratodontiformes; family Protopteridae; genus Protopterus; species Protopterus annectens. The sequence continues at coordinate 540,596,429 of NC_056729.1, read as the reverse complement.
TGTACTACAGTGTATGACAATGCTGCAGTGTAACATGTTATAAGGAGTAAATTGTAATGCATATATGTCAGGTTAGTTTAGCCATCCAGCAATGATGCATTATAGCTGTTAGTAATACTGGTTGATTGTGGTCTCTATAATGTTATCCATTTGTGTTGTAGGTGTACATGTGTCAGCACGAAGTTGGTCTGCAGTCATATTCCACAATGGGGGATAATACTGTGGTGACACCATGGCTGTGACATATCTGGGGTACAGTTAAACATATGTTGCAGGTTAGTATAACAGTTATTGCCTGTGCCACATAGACAGGAGACCCACTGGGGCATGTATACCCTGCAACCTGATATAGACCCATCCACATACATGCACACTGTTACTTGGCAACACTGGGACTAGACCCCTACCTAGGTATGTAGTGATACTGAAGTGTGTGGCTTACATTGCACACACCACACAGCGTTTAGGGTGAGGTGTGTCCCAGGTTACATGTTACATGCAGAACATTTCCAGACATGTACAGAATGCTAATGGGGGATGTAATGGGTGCATATGGACAATACATAGTGTGCCATACCTTCATATACACATTAACAGACACATAACAGGCAGACACATCTGAGAGACCAGGGCCTATTGCTGCTAACTAACTTGACCATGTGTCCAATGTGTTACAGGTAGGCTGCACACAGAACATGCATAACTGGCCTGGAATGTGGTATCAGTTACCTGTACGGTTGATGGTGATTGTGGTAACCATAATGTGGTACATGGCACATATACCGGGTGTACCTTGGTGTAATGACAGTGTACACAGCACCCACAACCCCAGAGGATATTGGACTCCCTGACAACCATGATGACACTCTGATATACCCACCATCACACATTGGCCATGGCTGCGATACAACCCACTGTAGATCCCAACAGTGGTACTACAGGGATATGCATCTGATGCACATGCCACACGCATAGCAGGTTGTTGCATTGTCATGCCTCACTGATGGGCAGCAACAACACTAGCTGTACTACCATGTGGCAATGGGTATTGTAATAGGTGTATGTGGCCTCAGAATGATGTACCCTACAGATAAATGGACATGCATACATACCCACACTTGCCAGAACAAAATGGGTATTTCATGCCTATCAACCCATTTGTACAACACTGTTGTGATGGTACTGTAAGGCTCATATACCGGTATGGGAAGGAGCTTAACAGGGTACATGTAATGTCCCATACAGCAGCAGCCGCGACTGGCTATGGCAATAGGTGGTGTGGTGGTTGTGAAGTCCCTCATGGAATTCCTACGTACAGGTGTGCTAACACACAGACGCTGCTATACTCAGTTATGCACACGTATACATGCGTCAGCACTGGGGTGCATCACTGCAGGTGGTCATAGTTGTGTACCTAGCTATTGTCCAAGGAGAGATGGGTTGTGTAGGGGTTGTGTGGTATCCTGCCACCTGCCATATGGCAGCAGGCAATCTATTGACAGACACTACTGTGGTGACCCTCAGGGTGAGAGTAACATGCATCAGCCATTCCTCCAGGTGCCTCCTGCACATGGCCACTGAGGTGATCATGTTGACATGCATGCATGTTGCATGCATGTCAACATGCATGCATCCATGTTGACATGCATACAACATGCATTACAACACATGGTTAGTGTCTGTGATGGAGACATGTACCCAAGCATGTTCTGTTGACTGTGGTAGTGTAGTGAAGGTACCCGTGACATGTGGTGCATACAGGGTGTTATCTCCAATATGTGCCAGTTCTTACACAGCTGGGCAGACATGTCAGTGTCAATCAAGCTTATAATGCCTGTACATATCCCAGCTGGATAACTGCAAACTACACATCTGTACAGAGACTGACAGTCATCAGCTTGGCAAGTAGCTATGCAGTAGGATGAATGTGTTGACAGATAGACATTTCACAACAATATGTATGCCATACCTACATGTCAGGAGCCCTCACTTTCATGTGCTGTACAGACGGTAGTCTACAGTTTCATTCCATATGTCGGATCATTACCCAGTAGGGGTTATATTCTGTGACACAGCTCACACACCAGGGATACAACAGGGAGGCCTCAGAGTCCAGCTATGCCTGCAGGTGTGCCTGTTGTCAGTACTAAATTTAGCACTCTACTCTTGCCTGGGTAGGCACTGACAACAGTAGTACCGCCATGATACACTACATGCCAGTGTAACAGCATGTACCATGGGCTACTACCCCTGAATGTAACACAGTCACATAGATGACATGTCTGTCCAGTCCTCATGTACGTCTGTGTCCCACACATGACACTCACACCCCTTGCTACTGTAATGACAGCATATAGGAGCATGTGTTGTACATGGCATTACATACACTTATTACAGATGTCATTACCCAGCTATGTTATCAGACTGGGTGGCATGAACTGGTTACTAGGGCTAAGCCATGCTTATCAGGTATCAACATTGCTGCAATATACAGCTGAGCTGATTTGCACACTGGTAAGCGAAGCCTACAATGTGTAAGCACTCATACATTTACCCATAGTTTAGCACCACTTAGCTTCATGCAAACTGCTCCAAATGCACTTAAAGCTGCTCAAAACTGCCTTAACTGCTCTGTATCTGGCAGCCCTTGTTCTGCCCAGCAGCAAAATGAACAGTCCTTGAACCCAGGGCCCTGTACACTAAAGTTACAGCACTTAACCACTATGCCATGACCACTGTGAAGGCAGCTGTTGCTTTCCCAATATGCCTGCCAATACACATATTGATTAGTATTGAACAATTGCCTTTACTTCCACAATTGTTTAGTACTTGTTATTAATATGACTGTTGCATCACATATGTTGTTTTATCATAATGTACACATAACATATACATACAGTGAGATACATCTGGGAGTGTATACACAACTGTGAGGCTTACACATTACAGTAATATGGATATATACATATAATCGGTTGATATATGTCTACATGTACATGCACATGTATATTCATACATATGTCTGTATACACATCTGTATAGTGCAACATATATATGGCCATGTGTACATTTCTTCGTATGTATGTATATATATATATATATATATATATATATATATATATATATATATATATATCGAGAGAGAGAGAGATGTATGCACATCCTATGTGTACAGATATGCCTTTTTATGTAGATATATATGTAGATATCTATAATTATATGTGCATACAGATCTATTCTGATATATCTATTACTGTCAATATATATGTAGATATCCATAAGTATATGTGCATATGTATCTCTATCTGTATATGTGTAGACATATATTGCTGTGTATATGTATATATCTGAGTGTTTATATGTATATATATATATATATATATATATATATATATATATATATATATATATATATGTACATATACATATCCATCTATGTATGTGGATTTCTATATGTGTATATATCTATATAGATATATGGATAAGTATATATACATATATGTTCACCATATGTCCTGAACATGGAGTGGAGGCCTACCTCAGCCCCAATAGTCCCAACCTCTTAGTGCAAGGGGATGTCAGGTATGTATTGCAGGTATATATGTAGACTATTGCTACTTTGACAGGGGTTGTCTTCACAGACATGTTGTATGTGGGAGCTCACATCTGCTTTTAACATGTACGCCATTGGCCACAGACAGACATCCTAAGGGCATCATAGTACAGTACCACTGCTAGCACAGTAATGATCCTGTGGACTACAGCAGAGATATGGCCAATAAATGTGGACAGTCTGACACAATCTGGTCAGTCCAGAGGTATACACAGAACCCCTTAGTGCAAGACATGTGGACCGAGCCTGACAATGTGGATGTTAACAGCCATGTAGATGGGTATATCACATAAAGACTGGTCTACATTTGCCCCCATAGGTTATGCATTCACACACCTCTGCCTGTCCTGACACATACTAACCGCTGGTACAGAGGTGCCATGGCCACATACTACCCACTAGTTAGTGACATACATCTGTACAGCATCCCACTGCTTTGTCTGACATACATGACTGTTATGGTGGCCTGGCAGCAGTACATCTGGCAAGTATCTGGACATAACATCACACTAGGTAAGTACACTAAGCTTCTAGGCATGTAACAAAGCACTGTGCAGGCTACAGGCAAACTGCCACAACACTGGCCTACATTTCATATGAGGGAATACACATGTACCTGCATATATAGAAGGCTCTACAGGCATGTCACAGCACAGAGTAACAGACACCTGTGTAAAAGTGCATAACCACAACCAATGTGAACACAGCCACAGCCACATATGGTAGCTAGCGTAATACTACAGTATATGGACTATCTGATCAACATCATCCTCATATGTGCCACTCACACACTAACCCTACATATACTGGGCCACTACACAGTGTGGTCCAATGCCTCTTTGTGGTATGGTACATGTGTGTGTTTGGCCCTACAAACATGTAAGCTGATAGGGTAACATACAGTGGAGCAGCATGTAACATCAGATAGAACAGGACCAAGAACGATGACATCTACCACAATCTGTACACAGGCCAAGGTACATATTCACAATACACACACTGTCGACAATCACCATAAGTACACAGACCTCAGTACTGTATGCACAACCACAGAATGCGTAGGCTATATCCTCAAAGATAACCCCTACTATACATAACATGTGTCACAGTCTGATATCTCACTGGCTTGCTATCAGATATGATGTCACTAAATTATGGTGTACAGAACATATGCACATCTTGCCACATGACATATGTACACAGGTTGACAGAGTTGTGGCTGGAGGCACAAACACAGGGCCAATATTAACATGTTGCTGTGATAACCTCATACATTTATTGTTATGACATATTTCCTATGAGGGATATGAAGTCATTAACTCTCATGTCTGTCACCATGTACTGTCCGCAATCCTCACACTATGCTTCTGCAATTCACAAATAGGTGCTCTGTGAGTAACAGAAGAAACAAAAGTCATCACACACTACCCAGTCTGCAGATGACCCTACAGATGGGGGTTTCCTCAGAAACATAGCACTATCATGACAGGTATTAAAACATGTAGACCAGCCATATCCACACACACCCTGTTAAACCAACATTACTCCAAATGCAGAATAGTGACACTTACATTCTGCAATCATGTCAGGCACATCCCTTTCCTGTATATTGGCCTGTTTTTACAGTGTATGTTCATAGGTTTATAGGTAGGTACTAAGCTATTGGCTCTAGGGCCTATATAAGACTAGCCAAAAAGGTACCCTGGCTTTCGCCCCCCAAGAAAGTTATTTTCCTGTGCCTCTGTCAAGCAGAGCCACAAAAGTGATCCCCAGGGTGAATTTCCTATTTCCCATCCAATCATCAAGATTTTTCTTGAAGAGTGCTAATGAGGAGCTCTGTTTGACATAGATAGGTAGTCTGTTCCAGAGTATGGGAAGTCTCTGGGACATGAATCTATCCCTCCAGCATGTTCTGTTTATTGTGATGACAAGGTTTAGGACCCTACAGCATGTAGCTCAGAGGGATTGGGATTTCTTTAAGTGGAGCATGTCCAACAGCTCTGCGTTTGACATAGCTTTGTATGTTAGGCAGAGATCACCTTTGAGTAGGCGATATGCAATGGAGTAAAGCTGGAGATTTTTAAGACGGTCTGCATAGGGCATCTGAGGCAAGTAATCCTCTTTGTGAGGTATTTCTGTGGCCTTTCCAGTTGTTGTAGATGTCTTGTGAGGTACATACCAAAAGGGGCATTGTACTCGATAATGGGTCTAATGAGTGATGAGTAGAGGGGAAGAATTACCTCTTTATTTCTGGATGAGAAACCTTTTGTCATGAGATGTGCCATGTAGAAGGATTTCCTGACCACTGTGGCAATGTGATTACGATGTGATTATCAAAGGAGAGACTACTGTTCACCTGTGTCCCAAGGTCTCATCACACTTTCGGTGTTAAGTAGACTACCACCTATGTGGTAGTTCATGGGTACAGAGTTTTTACCAAAGAGGATGACAATGCACTTTTTGGCATTGAGCTTCAGGCCATGGCTTTGACACCAGGCATCTGTCTCAATGAGGCCCTTCTGTAGGATGCCCACATCATTAGGAGTGTCGATTATGGCTCCTAGTTTGCAGTCATCTGCAAACTTCATTAGCCAAAGACCTTCTGTGTTAGCCTGTACTTCAGAGAAGTAGATACCAAACAGGAGAGGACCCAGGACTGAACCCTGTGCTACTCCACTTGTCACTGGTCTGAAGTCGGATTTGGAGTCTGCTACTTTCACAGTGTGGGTTCTGTCCGTGAGCCAGTTGGCAACCCATCTTGTGACATAGGGATTTATACTTAGTTTAGTGAGTTTATCTATAATTCCAGAGTGGGGGATGGTGTCAAAAGCCTTGGCAAGCTCTAGATATGTTGTTAGAGGTAAATCCCCAATCCATCTGTGATGCTGTTTGCCAAACAACAGATCTAGATCTTGCTTACAGTGAATGAAAAAGCCCAACACCAACATGATGTTCATAGATAATGGAGTGTGTTTCAATGCAATTGGCTATGGGAATGTTACCACAGCTGTTCCACATGCAATCAGCAAGAGAAGGGCTGCAATTCGTGCAGAGGCCATCAGCTAATCATGAGCATCACTTACAAAACACATGCTTCTGCTTAAGCAAAGCAGGTGTACATCTCCACATCCACCACAGAGGGATTGAGAGAGGCAGACAGTGGCAAAGATAGGTCAGGGAGGGTGTAGGAGAGTAAAGCCTAAGCATGCTTGTGTCACACACCTACCAGTACAGGGTATCAAACCCCTGACTGACTGTGTATTGCTATCACATGTCTATGCAGTTATTGGATGCGCCACATAGCTTACATGTTGAGGAGTTCTCCAAACGTATATGTGATGGTGAGTGACATCTGCAACAGTGATATGGTAGCGATACGGTAGGTGTAATCCACATGCCTGTCCACATGAACAGGTGTCAGTGTCAACACAGCCACACTCTCTCAGGGACTCACACAAATTGACACACTTGCAGGGTCAGGAATATGCCTTCTCACTAGTTAGTTTGCCACAATACAGTACTGTGCAGGTATCACATGCACCACGGGGTTATTCAGAGGTCATATGGGCAAAGGGTATGTGGAGGTGTCTGACATCAGGCAGCATGCTTCAGTATGCCGGTGGGGGTTTTAGTGAGTGTGAATGTAGTCAGAAACCTCATACACCACACACACACAGACACAGGGTGCCAGTACTGACATGCATGGGTGCATTGCTTCACAGGTGTGTAGTGGTCATATGTGCCAGAAGGCTATACAAGGCTAGATGATGGGTACACCTTGGCATCAGGCCACATGATAATGGTCTGCAGTGTTGGTCAGGGGTGTAGTGTCTGGATTGGCCCACACAGGTGGGTATTGTATTCACCATCCAGTCACCTGGGTAACCATTGTGTGTGGCCATTGCTGTGCATTGCTTGCCATGTATGTGTTCATTAGTCCATGACATGGACGGTGTCTGGGATGTGCACATGCCCCTCATGCATGTACAGTGACATGTTGAACTGTACCTGAGGTGTCCGGCCCATGTTGTGTACACATATTGTTATCATCAGATGTGCTAGTCCTGGCCTCATGTGGCGGGAACAGGTAATGGACAGCAGGTTGACCTTGCACCTACAATGATAGCATGATACAAGTATTCCCTGGTGTCAGTGGCATCTGTCCATACAGGGCCTGTGTTTAAGGCATGGTATGTCCTTTGTGAGTCACATTTGATGGCACCACAGGTGTTGCAGGTGTCCAGTGGGAAACATAGTGAAGATGCAGTGTCTGCATGTACGTGCCTATTGTACTGATGGACAGGGTGCCATGCCCTCTGTAGTCTGCTGCAATCACACCATGGTTACTATCTGTGGGCAATATGCAGGGTACTACCACCATAGCGGTTGTTACCTAGGCAAGTGTGTTTGTGTATGAGACATGGGTTGAGAGTGTTCTCCTGGTAATACAAGGGTTGCTAACTTTGTTTGATAGGTCTTGATGTCACATGTAGAGGTATGGATTGGCACCCCTGCCTCTTGGCTATTTCACATCTGTTATCCTTGTACGGTGGACATTGTGACATATAATAAGGCCACCATATAAGAAATTTGCAAAACCCACTCCACAATGAGTCCAGTTGTTACACACTTAGGGCCACCTCCACACAAGATACGAATGACAAACACAGACACACACACCTGCCATGTCTGGGATTAGAACTCCTACCTAACTAGTTTATTACACTACAGCACTGTGCAGTTATAGGACACGCCACAGACATTACTGGTGTATTCTTTCCCCAAAGGTGTATTTCACAGTGAATGACATCAGCAGCCTTGCCAAAAATTTGATCTGTAGTGAGTGTGACTAGCCTAAAACAAATTGCTCTCTACACAGACATAGAAATGTACACACAAACATCCACACTTTTCATGTCTGGGAATAGAACCCCATACCAGAGTATTATATCACACTACAGCATTATGCTGTTATAGGACACCACAGAAATTACTGTGTTACATCTTTTCCAAAGGTGTATTTCACAGTGAAAGACATCAGCAGCCTTATCAAAATAGGGCATTTGAATTGTAGTGAGCATGACTAGCCTAAAAAGCATTGCTCCCTGCACAGACAGAGACACACAATTGCCATGTCTGGGATTAGAACTCCTACACATTTGAATTGTATTGATCATGACTAGCCTAAAAAGCATTGCTCCCTACACAGACAGAGGCACACACAGAGTTGCCATGTTGGGGATTAGAACTCCTTCTTAACTAGTTAATCATACTACAGCATTACACAGTATTAGGATGTGCCACATAGATTACTGGACTACACTGTTCCTAAAGGTGTATTTCACAGTGAAGGACATCAGCAGCCATGCCAAAGTAGGGCATTTGATCTGTAGTGAGTGTGACTAACCTAAAAAGCATTGCTCACTACACAGACAGAGACACACATACAGTTGCCATGTCTGGGATTAGAACTCCTACCTAACTAGATTATCACACTACAGCAGTAAGACAGAAACAAACACACACACAGTTGCCATGTCTGGGATTAAAACTTCTTCCTAACTAGGTTATCACACTACAGCATTACGCAGTTATGGGACGTGCCACAGAGATTACTGGACTATACCTTTCCCAAAGGTGTATTTCACAGTGAATGACATCAGCAGCCTTGCCAAAGTAGGACATTTGAATTGTAGTGAGCGTGATTAGCCTAAAAAGTATTGCTCCCTACACAGACAGACCCACACACACACACAATTGCTATGCCTGGGATTAGAACTTTGACCTAGCTAGTTTCACACACGACAGCATTACACAGTATTAGGATGTGCCACAGAGGTTATGGGGCTACACCTTTCCCAAAGGTGTATTTTACAGTGGATAACATCAGCAGCCTTGCCAAAGTAGGACATTTGATCTGTAGTGAGTGTGACTCGCGTAAAAAGCATTGCTGTCTACACAGACAGACACACACATACACTGGCCATATCTGGGATTAGAACTCCTATCTAACTAGTTTATCACACTACAGCATTACACAGTGTTAGGATGCACCACAGAGATTACTGGGCTATGACATTCCCAAAGTTATATTTCAAAGTGGACGACATCAGCAGACTTGTCATTGTAGGGCTATGGGGAGGGCATTGTGTGTGCATGGGCCATAACTCATTCATCTAAAGGTTGACACACCACATGCAGGCACATGCAGGGTTATATTCCAAATGTACGTGTATACAGCTGCAAGATGACTACTGCCTTGTACATCATGTTGCACAGCTAGCACTTGCACCACATAGTCTGTAATGCTGACAGATACCAGTGTCTAATTTCTACAGTGAGTGAAATTTACACATCATGTGGTTGTAGCCATTTGGCTGTGTGCTGGGTGGGACAGGTCTCATGATAGATGGCTCCTTGTCACAGTCACTCTCTTCCACACATCTATGTATGTCTACTTTTGACTTATTATAGTGTGTTGTCATTGGATATATGTCTGTATTCCTATCCACTGTGTGTGCAAAGCAAGACTGGTGCATACTGAGGAATGTATGCACTAACATCTGTAACAGTCAGATATGTATGGTCCACTGTTGTTTGCAGAAATGGGCTTCATTTGTGTGTGAGCATGCCCAGTATGACCTTTCGGTATGTTGTTGTCTGACATTGCCTTCATTTCTCTAAGTGTGTGAGCATGCCCACTATGCTCTTCTGTATTGAATGTGTGGATCCATTACAAGCTGTTTGTACTTCAGTGCAGACCTTTGTGTTGTACACCTACAGGTAGCAAACTGTTTCTGCAGGGTATCTTTAGATCATTTGGCAATATGTGGACAAACTGTGCAAGGGATAGTGTGTACTGTAGGTGACTGTGTCTGTGCTGCTTCAGCTACATTGAACTGGTGTTAGCAGAGATATTCAGACGTGTACTGTTATACACTGTGATGTTTTATGTCCTCAAGTACTGTCAGGTGGACATCCTTGCTCACAGTGATGTCCTGGGGAACAAGGGTGAATGCAGCTGTGTTCGGTATTGTGGGCAGATGCCTACATATTCATGGTAAGTTATGCCATTCTGGAGGAGTAGCTGCAGACACTTGCTGCTGGGTCTGTGTATCTGGTTCAGCACCATGTTACAGTGCTGGCAGAGGATCCCATACTTGTACATCCATCGACATGACAGTATGGCCTTAACTTGCTGTGGCAATACCTCACAGTTGTACAGATTCACACAGGTTACTCAGAGGCAGGGGCCATGAGTCAGGACATTACCCCTATTGTGGTGTACAGGCAGATTTGTAGCCACCCATTTATGTGTTTGCAGCCAGGTATAGTGTGTGCACACAGCTGTGTGTCAGACCTTGCACATTCCACTGCCCATGCACCCATCCCCCCGCTATTATAATATCCTCTGCCATACATTATGCATACAATCTCTGATACTTCCCCTAAGGTTATCACCTCTTCACAGCTGTGTTTCAGTACTGGCCCACAGTTCATGCAGTGGGACATGGTGGACATGTTACTGTGGTTTGTCCACATGGCCATGTATATGGCTTATGTGGAGTGTGTTATGTTGTTATGTGGGTGTCCATGACATAACATGCATTGGCAGTACATGTGAGGCCCAGGCCTTTGGCAGAGGCCTGTAGGCCATTTGGTGGTGATGCGGGCTAGCTGTGGCAGGCCGTTGCATTCTGTCAGTCCTACAATCCCAGACCGCCATACAGTATATTCCCTTGGGGTGACAGGGTAGGTGTGCTAGATGTTCATGCCAATACTTTCTATCAGTACTGATTAGGTGGTGTGGACGCTGGCAGTGTGCTACCTACAGTTAGGGACACACCTGCATGGGACACCTGCACTGCATGCTGTATTCTGTTGCTATTGTCATATACAGGTGGGCGTCATATTGTACCCATTCCACCAGCAGGGATACGACCAGAGAGGTACCTGTGGGTGGTGTTTGGGTGAGCTGGGTGCATGTGTGCTGTGGACACTATTTGCATCTGACACACAAATATTCATGGGGCATTACAGTTATGCTGGCATGTGCAGGTACATCAGCTGATTCCCAATACATCAGTCCTACCTCCTTTGTGATCTGCAGGTGTTCAGGCAGATATCACCGGTATCCCCTACTACAGGTCCAGTTACTGTGATGCATACCTATATGTACAAATCCAAGTGTTTCTCCAATTCACAGTGACACAATATATACTGTATGTCTGGGGTACTTTCCCCTGTGTACTGCTTGTATATCTAGCCCAACAGCGATGCCATGTCAGTCTTTCAGATGGTGACACATATTACCACCATACATTTACAATGGCTTACTGCTTAGGTTCATAGGTTCATAGGTAGGTACTAGGCTATCTGCCCGAGGGCATTTATAAGACTAGCCAGAGTGTGTCGGCTTTTGCCGCCCCATTCATTAATTAACTCATCCTCTGCCAAGCAGAGCCAATGAAGTGATCCCAGGGGTATATTTTCTGTTACCCATCCACTCTTCAAGGTTTCTCTTGAAGAGTGTTAGTGATGGGCTCTGCCTAATGTAGTTTGGAATTTTGTTCCAAAGCATGGGGAGCCTCTGTGACAGCACTCTATCCCTCCAGCATGTTCTATTTATTGTTGTTGCGAGGTTTAGCTCACTAGAGCTCGTGGCTCGTAGTGACTTGGATTTCTTTAGGTGGAGCATGTCCATCAATTCTGAGTTGGACATGGCTTTGTAAGTCAGGCAGAGATCACCTCTGAGTAAGCAATATGCCACTGAGTACAGCCAGAGTTTTTTCAGTTGGGCTGCATAGGACATATGTTTGAGGTCAGTAATCCTCTTGGTGAGGTACTTTTGTGGTCTCTCCAGCTGTTGGAAGTGTCTTCTGAGGTACATCCCATATGGGGCATTGTACTCTATGATGGGTCTGATGAGTGACAAGTAGAGAGGCACTATAACCTCTTTATTTCTAGATGCGAACCTTTTAGTAATTAGATGGGCCACATAGAAAGATTTCCTCACTAATTTGGCAATATGATGGTCAAAGAAGAGATTACTATCTACCTGGGTCCCCAGATCTCTTATTACCTCTTCTGTATTAAGGGGGCTTCCACCTATGTGGTAATTCGTGGGTGTTTTGTTTTTCCCAAATGGGATGACTATGCATTTTCTGGTATTTAACTTGCGGCCATGACTTTGACACCAGGTGTCCATCTCAGTAAGGCCCTTTTGGAGGATGTCCATGTCAGCCGGAGAGTCAGTTATGGCTCCCAGTTTGCAGTCATCGGCAAACTTGGTTAGCCATAGTCCTCCTGTGTTTTCCTGTACTTCTGAGAAGTATATGCCAAACAGTAGGGGTCCCAGGACCGAGCCTTGCAGGACACCACTTGTGACTGGTTTAGAGTCAGACCTGGAGCCCACTATTCTTACCGTGTGAGTTCTGTCTGTAAGCCAGTTGGCAACCCATCTCGTGATGTAGGGGTTTATGTTCAGGCCTGTGTGAACAACCTTTCCCTCATCTATGGCCTTGGTGACTGTCTTGAAGAAGTCAACTAGGTTTAATAGGCATGATCTGCCCTTAACAAAGCCGAACTGGGTTGGGTCAAGTGTTTGAAGTTCCCAATGTCTTTGTTAATGAGTTCCATGATGATGTGATCCATAGCCTTGCAGACCAGGCTAGTCAGGCTTATGGGGCGATAGTTACCAGGGTCATTTGTGGCCCTTCCTTTGTGGAGTGGAATAACCATTGCTGTGCACCATTCTATGGTCACATAGCCTGTGGAGAGGCTGAGGTTGAACAGTGTGTTTAGGTGGGGGGGTTAATTCATTCTGTAGTTCGTGAAAGATGCAGTCTGGGACACCATCTGGCCCCATTGATGCTGTGTTTTTGGCTTTTGAAAGGGCTATTTTTACCTGTGCATCTGTGATTCCCGGGACACTACACTTTTCCGGTATTGTTGTGGGCCCTTTTGGGGGTGAAAGGGGATTGAAGTTTGCACTGAATCTATCTGCCAGGATGTTGGCAATATCAGTAGGTTCAGTATATTTTGTGCTATTTTGCACTAGTTCAGTGCATATCTGTGAGTTGCCACTTAGCTTCTTAACATAGCTAAAGAAGGCTTTGTGGTTATCTTTTGAATCCTTGGATATTTTTCTTTCAAAGTTAGCCTTGGATGATTTTATGAGGGACCTTAGTTTCTTACTGATACTGATCAGGGATGTCTTTCCTTCTTGGGATTTGATTTTTTTTCTGAACCAGTTTCCTCCTTCTATTGTATAGCCTTTTTATGGCAGGGGTCCACCAGACTGGTTTCCTTTTCTTAGAGGAGCGAGTCTTGGTTTTGCTAGGGATAGCATGATCCATGCATCCTTGTAGGGGCTCATAGAGTGCATTTGTAAAGGTTTCTGCATCTTGGGCAGCATTATCTTTAGCGTGGGGGCTGTGAAACTTACCACCTCTGTCTGAAGTAAGGTGAAGTTTGCTTTAGAAAAGTTTTTTACTGTGGTTTCCTTAGTTGGGGGTGGTGGTGGGGTGTGGACATCCAGAGTGATTATTTATGGTCTGATCTAACCAGTGATGGGTTGACCTCCGGTGTGGAACACCTGTTGCCTGTGTTTGTGATGACTAGGTCCAATATGTTTTCTCTTCTGATAGGGGAGATTACCAGCTGATCCAGGGCATTTGAGTTGATGAATTCCAGTAAGCGCTGGACCTGGGAGTCTGTACTCGAGTAGGTTTCCCAGTTAATGGTAGGGTAATTGAAATCGTCCGATATCAGGGTGTTCAGTAGGACCTTCATGTTTTCCAGTGTCTCCAGAAAGGTGGAGTGGTGGTCCTGGGTCAAGGAGGGTGATCTGTAGCAGGCCACAATTTACATTGCAGATTTGCCCGATGTTAGTTGCACATGGATGATCTCAGAGGTATCATGCTGCGCCACTAACCTGGAGGTGTAGGTATCCTTGATGAATATAGATGCAACCCCCCCTTTTGTGTTTTGGTCCATGTTCTGTGGCTGAAACGTGTGGTACGAGTTGTAGCCCAGTAGTGCTGGGGTGCTCTCTGGAGCCTTGAACCAGGTTTCAATTACTGCACAGATGTCGACATTCTCCATACTGAGGAGTGCTTTGAGCACGTGCATTTTGAGATTTAAACTCCTGGCGCTGAGTAGCATAACCCTCAGTTTTTTGTTAATTGTGCCGTTTACAGAGGTGGGTTTGACTTTTGAACCTTGCCTAAAAAAGGCACTATGGGGGCAGCAAGAGTCTTGACCAGTATTCGAAAGCCTAGGGGTGAAAGGTGCAAGCCGTCTCTTGCGAAGCAACGTTGCTTGTCGAGCATGTCATCCCAAGCTGACAGACACTGGATCCCCTTTGAATGACACCAGAAGCTTAGCCAATTGTTAAAATTGATCATTTTCTCTTTATATTGATGTATCATTGGTGAGGGCAGGATGCTACTCAGAGTCAGGGTCATACCAGCCTAGGCTATATGATCAGAGAGCTCTTCCATGTCTCTTTTCATCTAGTCCAGGGAGGCACGTCTCAGGTCATTCACACCAACATGAACAATGAAAGAGTCATATTTGTACATGTTCTGGAGTGACCTGAGTGCTTATGTTATGTGGCGGATTTTGGGTCCCAACAGGTAGCTAACAGTAACCTTTTGCTTGTCTAGCCTAGTGAGTGGGACATCAGTGTGCCTGACTATAGAGTCATCTATTACTAGTGTGTTAGATATGTTATTTCACCTTAAGGGCTGTGATTGTGTGGCACACTGATTTTATGTTTTATGTGTTGTCTGGTTTGTGACGGGAGGTGCAGGTTGTTTGGGTGTCTGCTTTGGAGGTCTCTGATGCTTTTGCAGGTTTTATTTAGAGCCTCTTGAGTATGATTTTGTGTATTTATGTGTATTTTTTGCCAGTGCTGGTTTAGTAGATCTTTGTGTGGCTGGAGGTGTGGTGCAAGTGTTAACCTTTGCCTCTTGACTGTCTGTTCCAGTCTTGGGTGGAGACAGCTTAGCCTCCAGTTTAGCTGTATAATTGCATCTCTCGCATATGTTAGTGTTTTGTGGTAGGAGGAGAGGGTTGTCTGTGTACATGAGGCAGTTGTAACATTGCCTCAGGATACCCAGATTCACCATCTGGAATGAAGAGTACACCTGAAATTGCCCTTTGGTCATGCCTGAATAGTAGGGTGAGCTGCTTAGTTGCTTGGTTGGTGAGGGGTGAATAAAGAGCCTTGCCCTGCTGGGCAGTCAAGTGTCAGGGTATATTAGTGCTTGCTGTTAGGTCTGAGCAAGTGCTGGGCTGTAGGATGCTTTTTGAGTGCTTAGGTTGAAAGTTAAACTAGTTTCAAGGGAAAAACTAAAGAGGAGACTTAGTGAAGCCAGGAATAATATAACCCTAGCTAACCAGCACTGCCAGCCGCACAAAACCGTGCAAACGCAGTTTTTATAGCAGGGAAATGAAAGAGAGTGAAATTAGCCCAAAATGGCCAACAAACTACTAACTTCTGGGCTGGAACCACTCTTCCAGGGACAGATAGGCTGCTCAAAGCTCCCCTCTCTCACAGGTGAACAGAGAGACTTCCTTCTATCCAAGTAAGGTATGGCCAACTCAGAAACTTGTAACACAGCCCTGAATTCAGCACTAGCCTGAAAACTGGACTATACTAGCTTAGAAAGGTGGGAAACAAGGAATTTTTTTTGTTTTTTTTTTTTTGAAAAAGGCAAAAACAGTAAAAAATACACTTAAAACAGCTTTAAACAACTACAATGACGCACTTTAGTGTGCAACCTGCAACAGTTAAATTATTTAAACAAAAAATGACTTTTTAAAAGTGCAGGCAGTCAAATAAGTACAATATGTGAAAAAAAACAAGCTTTTGAATCAATAAATGCTGGAAAATCACTGTTTAGGCGAAAAACAGTTAAGTACAGCAAGAAAGTACAGAAAACTCTAAAGATTCTCTTCTAAGCTAGAAGGTTAGTATCAGTTTAAGGCTTTCTAGTACTTCCCAGTAGGTTAGTTACAGGAAAGATGGGAAACAAGCGCAGATGTGGTCTTTTAAACCAGAAAGTTGAAAGAGATGGACAAACTGTCCAAATGGTCAATAAACTACAATTTCTTGGCCAAGAACCACTCCTCTTGTATTAGACAGGCTACCTAGTGCTTACCACTCCCACTGATAAGCTAGAAGGCTTTCCTCCAACACAGAAAGACTTGCGGGGCTCAGAAGCTTACCAACAGTCCTGGATATAGCAACTCTGTATCCGGACTAGGCTAGTTACAGGAAAGGTGGGAAACAAGTGCAAATGCAGCTTTTAAACCAAAAAGTTGAAAGAGATGGAAAAAAATTGCCCAAAAGGCCAATAGCTACAATTTCTGGGCCAGGAACCACTCCTCTTGTGGTAGATAGGCTACCTAATGCTTACCACTCCTACTGATAAGCTAGAAGGCTTCCCTCCAACACAGAACGGCTTGGGGGGTTCAGAAGTTTACTAACAATCCTGGATACAGCAACTCTGTAACCGGACTAGGCTAGTTATAGAAAAGGCGGGAAACAGACGCAAGTGCGGCTTTCAAACCAGAAAGTTGAAAGAGATGAAAAAAACTGCTCAAACAGCCAATAGCTACAATTTCTGGGCCAGGGACCATTCCTCTTGTGGTAGATAGGCTACCTAATGCTTACCATTTCCACTGATAAGCTAGAAGGCTTCCCTCCAACATGGAAAGACTTGGGGGCTCAGAAGCTTACCAACAGTCCTGAATGCAGCAAGTCTGTATCTGGACTATACTAGTTACAGGAAAGGCAGGAAACAAGCTTAGAATTTTTTTTTACAGAAAAGCAGCTAAAACAGCAGTAAATACAATTCAAATTGCAGTGCAGGCTAGCACACTTGAGTGTGTAGCAATATTACGACAAATACAGTTTAAATAAATGCAATTAAATTAACAAATGACTAAAAATCAAGTGCAGAAGGCAGTAAATTAGAAGGCTACTAACAAGCAGTAATAAGTGCAGAGTAAGATCGACTGAACAGATAACAGCACGCAGAACAGCTAGCATGTGTTATACTGGTGGGAATTGTCTTTGGCACTGCAGTTGTGAGGACTTGGCCCTGTCATCGGCAATAGTGGTCAATGGCCACCAGGTCATACCTCAACATGCATACATACTGACCACTCTCACGCAATATGAAACACACCAACCTGACACACACATACCTGCATATTGTGCAATTGCTACAATCTATCCTGCTACCTTGGCCACCTCTGGGCATCCGTGCTCCACTGGTATTATAACTACACATACATGTTACTACATTTCTACATAGGATTGGGGTGGCACATCTAACTGTTACTACGTGTCTACATAGGATATGGAGGAGGGTACCCATGACTGTTTCTACATTGCTACACAGGATTGGGGAGGCACACCTGACTGTTGCAACATGTGCACATCGGATTGGGGGGCACACCAGACCATTACTACATTTCTATATAGGATTGGGGGGGACACCTGACTATTACTACATGTCTATGTAGGGTTGGGGGGCACACCTGACTGTTTCTACATTGCTACACAGGATGGGGGCACACCTGACTGTTACTACATGTCTATGTAGGATTGGGGGGGCACACCTGACTGTTACTACATGTCTACATAGGATTGGGGGGCACACCTGACTGTTACTACATTTCTACATAGGATTGGGAAGGGACACCTGACTGTTAGTACATGTCTACATAGGCTATGGGGGGGGCACACCTGACTGTTTCTACATTGCTACACAGGATGGGGGGGTGCACACCTGACACATGTACATACTTGCTGTGACTGTACTGGTATGTCAGGTACTCCATTTCATTCTGTTTTCTAACCTATCATGCTGACTAGAGGCATGTCAGTGAACTACAGGTCCTACGTTTGATTGCTCTACATATTAGTTTCTGACTTCCTACCCTTCAGAACTAACATCCCGCTGCCTGAATTGATGTGGTCTGTATGTGTAGGCCTGGGGGGGTGGAGGCTACCCATAGGCATCATTCAGTGGCCTTAGCACAGCCTTTGTTTGTGTTTGTCTACACCTGTCCTGCTGGCTGTGACTGTTGTTGGGTATGTGAACCTCCCTGACTGGCATGTGTGTGTCATGTGGACACACATGTGGCCCAGCACATTTCCTGCAGTGGGTTTTGTCAACATGTGTAGTACTGGCTACTATGGTGACACCTGTATTTGTTACAGATCTCAAGCTGCCACTATAGGTGTCTACTATCTGCTGGCATCCTATTCAGCCACCCAATTCCCTTGCATGCTCACATCCATACCATAGATACAAGTAACTACACATACTACTCCAGTCAGCAATTGGTAAGGGGAGTGACTTACGCTGTGAGTGTGCCAGTATTGAGGATGGTGCTGGGGGCTGCCTATGTCAGATGCGCATAGTACACTCCCTATACATGGTTGAGCACAGGTAGTGTCATGTTTGGCATCCCTTTTACTATATGTGCAAGTCAGAGAGAGGTGTTATTCCTTGGGTCCCTACTGTGTTAGTGTATGTGCTATGCATTGCCTCTTTGCCAAGGCCATAGCATACTGGGCATACCTCCATCTGCCTACTGGGGCAGGCTTGGGTTGTTCCTCCTCTGAGTCACTCTGTGCCTGTGCAGGCTTTGGCATTGGTGGGGGGGCTGAGTGGCTCTGCCCCATGCTGTTCCTGCTGCAACTGTTTCCACAGGATCATATTGTGTAGCATGGCACATACAATAACAATATGGGTACATGTAGCTGGTGAGTACTGCAAGGCTCCACTGGATGTGTCCAGGCACTGGAACCATTACTTGAGCATCCCAAGCACACCCTCTATTATGATTCTGGTCTATGCGTGTGCCTCATTATGGCGTTCTTGTTCGTGTGTGTGTGCATTTCTGATGGGTGTAATCAGCCACGGCTCCAGTGCGTAACCAGCATCCCCCACTAGGTGACCATCAGGGATGTCACCATTGGCAAATCTCTGGTACAGCTGTGTCAGATGCCAGATGTGGGAATCATGATAGCTTCCAGGTCAGCCAGCACACACATTCATTATAATGCCCTGGGCATCACACAAGACCTGGCAGTTGATGGAGGGGAAGCCCTTGCGGTTGATGTAGACCCTACACCGCTCATCAGGTGGTGCTTTGATGCATATGTACATGCAGTCTATAGCACCCACCACCCCAGGGTATTCTGCTATTTGGTGGAAGAGACACATATTGCTGGTCAACACCTCATGGGTGTTGAGGAAATATACGTGCTCACCAGCATATGCTGACATGGCATCCAGGAACTGGTGGAATACTCTGGATGCTGATGCCTGTGAGATCCCCATGATATCCCCAGTTGGGCTTTGGGAGGTACCTGTGGCTAGTATTCCTAGGCCAACACATACCTTGGTATCCACTGGGATGGGTTCCCCTCTGTTAGTTCTGTGTGTCAGTCATGGCCAGCACAGCCCAACAATTTGCTGTAGGAGGTCCCTGTCCACCCTATAGCGGTCCACTATCTCCAGCTGATGTAGCCCCTGAGTCTGTACACCCTTCTCTGTCTCCTCACTGCGGGTTGATTGACAGCATTCTCATCCTCACCACCCTCAGCTTCTTCCACATGTTGATGTCTGATAGCTGCTGCAGCCCCTATCATTCTGTTGTTTTTTTTTTGTTAAAATTGCTCTGCTTGTATACACCGGTGGTGTAGCATATGTGGGAAAACCCAGAGGGAAAGGTGTTTTCATAGTTTATAGTAGTGTTCTGGGCTGGGCTGGTCTGCTGCCTGTGTAATTGGCTGATTCTGATGCATTTCACCTGCTAGCTATGCTAGTTCTCCTAGAGTACCTTCCTACTGCTTTTTTCCCTTCCCATTGCTTTCCTGTTTAAGCCTGGGGGCACGCCACACAAACACAGTGCTCAAATGTGCACAGAGCTGCTATTTCCTGGTTTACTTTTTTTATTTTTCCTTTAAAACCTGGTGTGCGGCACGCACATCCGCTTAGGCAATGTACAGAGTGCTAGGCAGCCTCAGACACACCCACTTGCTTAGCTCTGCTAAGCTAGGAGCAAACCCGAGCCACAGGGCTCCAATCTGCTTACAGTATGCCTGACACTCCCCCCTATGATGTCAGCTAACTTCTAGGCTTGCAACAAGCTATTCCTGCTCTTACACTGTTGGGTGCTGACTAGCATGCAGGGAAAATCTGGGATTCAGTATCATTCCCCTCATTTGCATAGGATTGCCTGCTGATGCATAGTTATATGTCCCACACTGAGCCTCCCCCATTAGCAACTACTTTTCACTGGCCATGTTGTCTTCTGCCTGCCATTGGGTATAATGGCAAAATAGTGATTTTGGTTAGAATGCTTATTTTATGTTTTTTTTCTTATTTTCCGGTCAATCCCATTTGCAAGCTGCTGCCCTACGCTTAAACAGCCGAGATCGGCCCAAAAAAAATAAAAGTTGATTTTTTTATTTTTGCAGATGTTTTCCATGCTAATAGTCTTATAGTTGGCCATTGGCATGCTTTCTACATGATATTCACCCTTTATTTTGAGCTGTCATGGCTCCGTTTTGTAATTTGCAGAAATGTACTCCTTTACTGGCGGAGTACATTTCTGCAGATTACACTAGTCCTGCATGGCCGGTTTCCAGCTTCCTGGATCACAAATTCACCTCATTTGCATGGATTTCTCCTGCAAATGGGGTAATTTGCATACAGGGGCTAAGTCCGTGCAGGACTAGTGCAAGAGCGCTCGTGCACGTCCCTGCAGGTTATTCCTGGATCGCACGGCAGACATATTGCCTGCTGGAGCTCCTGCACTAGTTCATAGGTTCATAGGTTCATACTAGGCTATCTGCCCTAGGGCATTTACAAGCCTAGCCAGAGTGTGTTTGGCTTTCGCCACCCATTTTAAATGAATTTTGCTATGCCCTTTTTCGAGGTTAGTATACTGTGCCTCTGTCTAACAGTGACACAAAAGTGATACCCGGAGTAAATCTACGATCTCCCATCCACTCATCAAGATTCCTCTTGAAGAGAATCAATGAGGGACTCTGCCTAACCTGGACTGGGATTTTATTCCAGAGTGAAGGGAGCCTCTGGGTTATGAATCTGTCCCTCCAGCATGTCCTATTTATTTCAGTGCTGAGGTTCAAGTCTCTCGAGCACGTAGCTTGATGGGATTTGGATTTTCTGAGGTGCAGCATGTCCATTAATACTGGGTTGGACATGGCTTTATATGTCAGGCACAGATCGCCTCTGAGCAGGCGGTATGCCACTGAGTAGAGCTGGAGTTTCTTTAACCGGACAACATATGGCATCTGTTTGAGCACTTTGATCCTCTTGGTGAGGTACTTTTGGGGTCTTTCCAGTTGCTGCAGGTGTCTGGTAAGGTACATCCCGAAAGGGGCATTGTACTCAATTATGGGCCTGATGAGGGATAAGTAAAGAGGCACGATAACCTCCCCTGATCTAGATGTGAATCCCTTCATGATTAGGTGGGCTATATAAAATGTTTTTCTAACCACTTTGGCCATGTGGTTGTCGAATGAGAGATTGCTATCAACTTGGGTCCCCAGGTCCCTAATTACTTCTTCCATACTTAATGGATTACCATCTATGTGGTAATTTGTGGGCACTTTGTTTTGCCGAAGGGATGACTATACACTTTTTGGCATTTAGCTTGAGGCCATGGCTCTGGCACCAGTTGTCTGTTTCTATGAGGCCCTTTTGTAGGATGCTTGTGTCGGCCGGAGAGTTGATTATGGCGCCCAGTTTGCAGTCATCTGCGAACTTGGTCAGCCACAGTCCTTCCGTGTTGGCCTGTACCTTCGAGAAATATATACCGAACAAGAGAGGTCCCAGGACTGAGCCTTGTGGGATGCCACTTGTAACTGGTTTGGAGTCTGACATGGCTCCAGCAATTCTAACCATGTGGGTTCTGTCCTTGAGCCAGTTTTCAACCCATCTAGTGACATAGGGGTTTATATTTAAGCTGGTGAGCTTATCTATAATGCCCGAGTGGGGTATTGTATTGAAGGCTTTTGCGAGGTCCAGGTAGGGTGTGTGGACCACCTTCCCCTCGTCAAGGGCCTTGGTGACTGTTTCAAAGAAATCGACCAGGTTTAAGAGGCAGGATCTGCCCTTAACAAAGCTGAACTGGGTAGGATCCAGTGTCTGTAGGTCCCCAATATCTTTATTTATGAGGACCATGATGATCCTTTCCATAGCTTTGCAGACCAAGCTAGTCAGGCTTATGGGGCGATAGTTTCCAGGATCCGTTGAGGCACCACCTTTGTGGAGAGGGACCACTGTTGCTGTACGCCACTCTTTGGGCACATATCCTGTAGTAAGGCTGAAATTGAACAGTAGTTTTATGTTTGGGTTTAGTTCTTCTTGGAGTTCATGTAGGACACAGCCCGGGACACCGTCTGATCCCATTGATGCTGTGTTTTTGCTTTGGAGAGGGCGGCTCTTACCTGAGCATCTGAGATGTCAGGGGGGCAGCACTCTGATGGGATATATATTGGCCCTTTTGGTGGGGAAGGGGGGGGGGTTTGCTCTGAACCTGTCAGCTAGGATGTTGGCAATGTCTGTGGGTTTGGTGTATTTTTTGTCATTTTAGACTAATTCTGAGCATATCTGGGAATTCCCACCCAGGTTCCTAACATAACTAAAGAAAACCTTGTGATTATCCTTAGTGTCCTGTGCAATTTTTCTCTCGAAGCTGGCCTTAGACAATTATATGAGTGCCCGTAGTTTTTTGCTAATACTGATCAGCGATGCCTTCCCTTTTTGGGATTTTGCTCTGTTATGTAGTAGCTTCCTCCTTCTATTGTATAGTTTGTTTATGGCTGGGGTCCACCAGACAGGATGCCTGCCTTTGGAGGATTGGGTCTTGGTTTTGTTTGGAATTGCATGATCCATTCCTGAAGGTGTTCATAGAATGCATTTATAAAGGATTCTGCGGTCTGGGCCATATTTTCCACAAGCCCGGGGGCTTTGAAGGATTCCACCTTGGTTTTGAGGCGTGTGAAATTTGCTTTAGAGAAGTTTTTCACTGTGTTTTTTTGGGCAGGGGGTGGAGTCGGGATGTGAATATCTAGTGAGATTAGTTTATGGTCTGATCTTACCAGTGAGGGATACACTTCTGGTCTGGAGCATAGCGTCCCCATGTTGGTGATGATCAGGTCCAGTATGTTTTCCCCTCTTGTGGGAGTGGTGACAAGTTGTTCCATAGCATTTGAGTTTATAAATTCTAGGAACCTTTGGGCTAGGGTGTTGGAGCTAGAGTAATGCTCCCAGTCTATGTTTGGGTAGTTGAAGTCACCCAATATAATGGTGTTTGGAGAGACCTTCATATTTTCCAGTGTTCTCAGGAAGGCCGAGTGGGGTTCCTGGGTTTGGGAGGGTGGTCTGTAGCAGGCTATAAACTGGAAGGCAGTTTTACCCACTGTTAGTTGCACATGAATAGTCTCTGATGCTTCGTGCTGTGCCACCAACCTGGAGGTGTGGGTATCTTTGACGAATATTGATACTCCCCCTTCTTTTGTGGTTCGGTCCAAGTTTTGGGGCCGAAAAACATGGTATGAGGTATAACCTGGTAGTGCTGGGGTGCTCTCGGGAGCCTTGAACCAGGTTTATGTTACTGCACAGATATCGATGTTCTCCATTCTAAGGAGAGTTTCGAGTGCATGCATCTTGAGGTTTAGACTGCTGGCATTGAGTAGCATTACTCTTAGTTTCTTATCCCTTATGATACCTATGGAGGTGGGTTTGTCTTTTGAGCCTTGCCTAAAAAAGGCACTATGGGGATGGCAAGAGCCTTTGCCAATATCCGAAAGCCCAGGGGTGACAGGTGCAAGCCATCCCTAGCGTAGCATCGTGGCTTGTCGAGCATGTCATCCCAGGCTGACAGGCATTGGATCCCCTTTGAATGACACCAATACTTAAGCCAATTGTTGAAATTGATCATCTTGTCTTCATATTATGGCATCATTCTTGGTGAGGGCACGATGTGCAGGGCTTGCAGAATCCACGGGCAAGTTTTCTCTTTTTGATTCAAAATATTATGCCAACCTGACTTGTCTTTCCTATTAGAAACAATCCTATCAGTCATAACAAAATTAAATCTAGCAGAAGGGGCTTAATGGTATATTTAAATAATGCATTTGATGAACATGCACATGTGATATCACTAAGAAAATGTAATGTAAAATGTCAGGAAGTTTGTCCAACATAAAAAACATGACATGTGCACATAGCTAAATAGATAACCCAGTCTGACTGACAATTGCAAATACATGAATATCAAACACTCTGTAAGTATTGCAATTATTGCATTGCTTCATTTTACAGACATATTTACAGAAACTACCATGTCCATAAAGCTGACAACGTAATAACAATTGACCATCCAATATAGTCTGTTTAGAACCAAAATCTACTTGACTAACTATCTTATAATGATTAAACCAAGTTCCCAAAGTTTTACCTTTTCTGTAGGAAAAAAGACATCTGGAGGGAATGAAATCCCTCAAAGTGTCATCAGATATCAAAATGCCCCAATGTTTTCATATCAATTCCATAAAAAAAAAAATGAGTATTACTCCCATAATTGGTCATTGATCTGACTGGGGATTTTTTAACATTTTTTGGTTTATATTATAATAACTCAGACCTGTAAAGTCTGCTCACCATATCCCTAGCATGAAGCACATTCAAATATTTATACCCCCTGTTAAAAAGTCTTTTTACCAGCTCATCCTCATATTTACCCAAAACTTCATCCAAAGAACATATTTGACGAAGCCACGTAAATTAGGACTTCGGAATATTCTTAATAATATGTCGAGGATGACAACTGCTGGTATGTAACACGGTATTAAACTATGGGTGCTTGCTATAGACCTGAGTAGACAAAGTACCATTCTCGTGTAAATTAATCTCAACATCTTAAAAGGTCATTTGTTTTAAATCATGTATTCACGTAAAATGCATTCCTCACTTATTCTCATTAAGGTAGTCCACAAACTCCCATAAATATTCCAAATCAGAATGCCAAACCAGTCAACAATCATCTAAGTATCAGTGCCAAATGTCCATGGAGTCTAAAAGAAATATTATTAGAGTCATATTTAAGTTGTTCTTCAATATATTCCATGAATAAATATGCATAGATGGGGGCAAATGATGACACATAGCCATTGCTTTCAACTGCAAATAACATTCTTCCTTAAAATAAAAAAAAATTAGTTAATACATGTTCAGTGAGACATATCAAAAATGTATTGAATCTAGGACTATACAAAGCCGCATGATTTAGCCAATATTCCAGGACCATCAATCTAGCCCAATGTGGAATATTGGTATACCAGGCCAATACATCCAAAGTGCACATATACCACCCAGAATCCAATTGCATGTCCTTACAGATCTTCTTCTCATGTGCGCACATGCTCCACAGCCAAGTTGTATTGATAGCCACATATTAATTTGCCCCATGATACCTGTGAAATGACAGAGACTGTGACCCACTGCAGCCTTCCTTCTTTGTGATATATATTGAGATGTCTCATGCTCAGTGGGATTCAATTATGGACTATCCAGCTTAGACTGTAACTGACAATGTATGCCCCAGGACTGCATTGTGTGACATTGAACTGTCATTTTGTGCTTGTCTTGGCCCCACAGATCTGAATTACATGTTGTCACTTTACGTGTGCTGCTCTGTGCCCATCACTTTCTGATAGGGTGTGACATAAAAGTTCTTTACTTTCTCTCAGCTTCACAGTCATCACTGGATGACATTGGTCTGGTGGCTATAATGGCTGCTGTTGTAATGAATCCAGAGGTTACTGAGACACATGGCTGGTCTGCATACTACCTTGTAATTATATGGTGCAACATGCAGTTGCTAAGAACAGCTTGCAGGCTGTGGCAGGGACATATTGCAGTTCCCTTGCAGACATCATGGAATCAGGTTTGCAGCAGTTCAGCAAACACTCTCTGATGTTTCATGTTGGCACTTATGCAGTGTTATACCAATGTTTGGTGATGCTGTATGGATTCTATATGGATATCATCAACCAAGGCTCCACTGGGTATGCTGCACAGTCTAAAATACATTGGCCTTTGACTATAGATGCATGTGTGTGTGTGTGTGTGTGTGTGTGTGTGTGTGTGTGTGTGTGTGTGTGTGTGTGTGTGTGTGTGTGTGTGTGTGTGTGTGTGTGTGTGCATATTTGTTCGTAGGTTCATTGGTAAGTACTAGGCTAACTGCCCATTGCTGGCTATTTTAAGTCTAACCTATTTCATGTTTTAGTGCTTGAATCTCATTAGGTATTAGACTTTTACCCATCCCATGGTGGACAATTATATATTATCCCTAGTGAGAATAACTAGGACCAGACCATATATAATTTGAGGGGACCCATGTGTGGGACACAGTATTTTAGGAGTTGCCTCTGTCCGTTAGTAGTACAAGGGTCAGTTATGTGGTAAATTTTCTATTACCCATCCATAGAATCAAGCTGAACTGAAATACAGACAGGAATGATCTTCTTTCTTTCCCATCATATCTCCAAGTATTTGCTATATACCTGAGGAAAAAAATCTCTGAAATCTGTTTGGGGTATAAAACACCCTATGAAAACTCATGTAAGCAAAAATCCTAAACCTTCTGGATTGTTGCATACTTTGGAACCAAACAGATAAGCTTCAATTTTTCCAATGTAAACTGTCTTTCAAGTATTTCTTCCGAATCTTTTATAACCTCATCTGACTAATTCTTACAGTTGTCATGCAGTATTTTATATCCCATACTAATTATCCCTTCTTAACAACAGCTTCTATTCTAGCAGCAACAAAAAACTCTACCAGAGCTGTTCTTTCACTTTCTATCCACTTCTCTTTGATCATGGGATCATAGGATCATAGGAGATTACCAGGCTATTGCCCCATAGGTCATTTTAAGCCTAGCTGTTTCAACCCAATGTAATACCATAGAAGTGCTAGGCCATACCTAAGATTGCATTTAGTGGGATATCAGTTCTTGATTGGGAAGGCATTCTTTAACCTGTACCCAAATTACTGCTTGGCCTCATCCCACTCTATTTCCTTGAGTTTTATAAATAAATAAAAAAAAAAAAAAAAATATATATATATATATATATATATATATATATATATATATATCTAATAGAACCAAGATGTTATCCTCCAAAAAAAAGGAAGCCAGTCTGTGGTCCTCTGCCATAAACAAACTCTACAATAGAAGAAAGAAACTGTTGCAAAAAAGAGTAAAATCCCATGACTGGAGGAACTCCCTGGTCAACCTCAGTAAGAAGCTGAGATCCCTCATAAAATCCTCCAAAGCTAGTTACGAAAACAAAATTGCCACTGACTCTAAAGACAACCACAAAGCATTCTATAGCTATGTCAAGAATCTAAATGGGAACACTCAGATCTGCTCTGAGTTACAGCATAATGGCACTAAATATACAGAACCAACTGATATTGCCAACATCCTAGCAGATAGGTTCAGTGCTAAATTTACCCCCTCTCACCCCCTAGAGGGCCCATCTCTATACCGGAAGAATGCAAAGTTCCTATAATCACGGCTGCACAGGTAAAAAACACACTCTCCAAAGCCAAGAACACAGCATCCATGGGACCTGACAATATCCCAGGCTGCGTTCTACACGAGCTACAGAATGAACTGGCACCCTACCTAAGTACCATGTTCAATCATAGCCTCACCTCAGGCTTTGTACCCACTGAATGGTACACCGCGACAGTTATCCCACTCCACAAAGGGGGAGCCACGACGGACCCCGGGAACTACCGCCCCATTATCCTGATGAGCTTGGTCTGCAAGGCCATGGAACGTATCATCATGGAACTCATAAACAAAGACATTGGTAATCTCAAAACTCTGGACCCTACTCAGTTTGGATTTGTAAAAGGAAGATCATGTCTCCTAAACCTGATTGACTTCTTTGAAGCAGTCACCAAAGCCATAGATGAGGGTAAAATGGTTCACACAGCTTATCTAGATCTCGCCAAGGCTTTCGACACCATCCCCCACTCTGGAATTATAGATAAGCTCACTAAACTAGGTATAAATCCCTATGTCACAAGATGGGTTGCCAACTGGCTCACGGACAGAACCCACATTGTGAAAGTAGTGGATTCCAAATCCGACATCAGACCAGTGGTCTGTGGTACAATAGAAGAAAGAAACTGTTGCAAAAAAGAGTAAAATCCCATGACTGGAGGAACTCCTTGGTCAACCTCAGTAAGAAGCTGAGATCCCTTATAAAATCCTCCAAAGCTAGTTACGAAAACAAAATTGCCACTGACTCTAAAGACAACCACAAAGCATTCTATAGCTATGTCAAGAATCTAAATGGGAACACTCAGATCTGCTCTGAGTTACAGCATAATGGCACTAAATATACAGAACCAACTGATATTGCCAACATCCTAGCAGATAGGTTCAGTGCTAACTTTACCCCTCTCTCACCTCATAGAGGGCCCATCTCTATACCGGAAGAATGCAAATTTCCTGTAATCACGGCTGCACAGGTAAAAAAACACACTCTCCAAAGCCAAGAACACAGCATCCATGGGACCTGACAATATCCCAGGCAGCTCTACACGAGCTACAGAATGAACTGGCACCCTACCTAAGTACCATGTTCAATCATAGCCTCACCTCAGGCTTTGTACCCACTGAATGGCACACCGCGACAGTTATCCCACTCCACAAAGGGGGAGCCATGACGGACCCCGGGAACTACCGCCCCATTAGCCTGATGAGCTTGGTCTGCAAGGCCATGGAACGTATCATCATGGAACTCATAAACAAAGACATTGGTAATCTCCAAACTCTGGACCCTACTCAGTTTGGATTTGTAAAAGGAAGATCATGTCTCCTAAACCTGACTGACTTCTTTGAAGCAGTCACCAAAGCCATAGATGAGGGTAAAATGGTTCACACAGCTTATCTAGATCTCCAAGGCTTTCACACCATCCCCACTCTGGAATTATAGATAAGCTCACTAAACTAGGTATAAATCCCTATGTCACAAGATGGGTTGCCAACTGGCTCACGGACAGAACCCACATTGTGAAAGTAGCGGATTCCAAATCCGACATCAGACCAGTGACAAGTGGAGTACCACAGGGTTCAGTCCTGGGTCCTCTCCTGTTTGGTATCTACTTCTCTGAAGTGCAGGCCAACACAGAAGGTTTTTGGCTAACAAAGTTTGCAGATGACTGCAAACTAGGAGCCATAATCAAAACTCCTAACGATGTGGACAAACTACAAAAGGGCCTCACTGAGACAGATACCTGGTGTCAAAGCCATGGCCTGAAGCTCAATTCCAAAAAGTGTATTGTCATCCCCTTTGGTAAAAACTCTGTACCCATGAACTACCACATAGCTGATAGTCTACTTAATGCCGAAAATGTGATGAGACCTTGGGACACGGGTGGACAGTAGTCTCTCCTTTGATAATCACATCGCCACAGTGGTCAGGAAATCCTTCTACGTGGCTCATCTCATCACAAAAGGATTCTCATCCAGAAAAAAGAGGTCATTGTTCCCTCTACTCATCACTCATTAGACCCATTATAGAGTACAACGCCCCTTTTGGTATGTACCTCACAAGACATCTACAACAACTGGAAAGACCACAGAAATACCTAACAAAGAGGATTACTGGCCTCAAACAGATGCCCTATGCAGACCGTCTCAAAAAACTACAGCTTTACTCCATCGCATATCGCCTACTCAGGGGCGATCTCTGCCTAACATACAAAGCTGTGTCAAACCCAGAGCTGTTGGGCATGCTCCACTTAAAGAAATCCCAATCCCTCCGAGCTACATGCTCTAGGGACCTTAACCTTGTCACCACAATAAACAGAACATGCTGGAGGGATAGATTCCTGTCCCAGAGACTTCCCATACTCTGGAACAGACTACCTATCTATGTCAAACAGAGCTCCTCATTAGCACTCTTCAAGAAAAATCTTGATGATTGGATGGGAAATGGGAAATTCACCCCGGGGATCACTTCTTTGGCTCTGCTCGACAGGGGCACAGGAAAATAATTTTCTTGGGTGGCGAAAGCCAGGGTACATTTTTTGGCTAGGCTTGTATGGGCCCTAGGGCCAATGGCCTAGTGCCTACCTATGAACCTATATATATGTATATATATATATATATATATATATATATATATATATATATATATATATATATATATATATATATATATATATATATATATATATATAGATATATATAATATATGTATATATATATATAGATATAGATATATATATATATATATATATATATATATATATATATATAAAATTTGTGTGTGTGTGTTTGTGCTAGCATACTACAGTGTATGTACATGATAACTATGTGACTCGGAATTTTACTGAGCAGGAAGTAATGATATAGAAGACTTCTCTGACAGATGACAAAAGGTAATAGACATACCATTGTCTATTACCAACAGGTGGGGCCTTTATTATCATGTTTGTTATCTATAGCATCCAGTACTTTGGGGAAATAGATGATGTACTAGAAGTCACGGTAGGTGGTGGCTCTCTCCCCTAGTGTGTTTGGAAAACAGATACGCTTATCCATATGTACAAATAGTGTACTGAGAAACATACCAAGTATTCTACTAGACAGCACCTGTGATAGAACCAATACATTCCTTGTTTGTGTCTGAAAGATCTCCTTTGCTGGTATATTAATAGCTTCATATACCTTTGTGTCCATTGGTCAGAAAAATAGCTTGGGTGGGGTGTTAGGAACCCTGACAGTAAGATGTTAGGGAACTCGACTGGGAGATGCTAATCAATTGGTTTTGCAGAAATTAACTGTTTATAGACAAGACTGCAGGACTAAAGCAGTACATTGCTTCACATCACATGTTGTATTAATGTGTAAATTGTGCAAGCTGCTTTTTACAAGCATGTTGTTACAGTTTTACAGTTTTCAGAGAAGTCCTGAAACAGGACTTTTTTTTCTTTTTAATTGCTCCTTAACTCTGACTGGAGTGAAGAGCACAGATCAGGGAGAAGGATGGACCTGGCTATTTAATGTAGAAGCGTTAGATTAGGAAAAGGCCCCTTTTTTTGCATCTTGACTTTGAGGGATACCAGATTGGGGAATAGCATCAGGTGTTAGATATTCCAGCTATGGCTCTGCAATTGTTATGGAACATCTATGAATTACTCCAGATCCCATTTGTCAGATGATACACATTCTATCTCTGTCCAACATACCTCTCAGTTGCCCAGATTTTTGCCTCATATTGTTCATATTTTTGGTTTGTTCTTCATAACATATGTGGTTTTCTGGCAAATCATTGCAGAATGAATTCACTAAATAATGGCACACATTTATGTTTCAGATATCATATCCCTCAGAAAATGCATTTTGACACAACTTGTAGCAAATAAGAGCTAGATTTAAAATCTGTCACTTATATGGGGCTTTTATCACCCATTATTTTTGGCTTTGTCCAGGATTTCTTGCAGTGAGAGATTCAGTGGCTGTCCATTAAAAATGGTCAGTCAGCTGCTGTCCAGTTGGCTGGAGGTAGGAGATGTACTGCCAGTAGTGTTTTCATTCATGTGACTGAGATTATAGATTGTAAGTGACGCTTGCCTCCATGCCCTACTCCCAAATGAGAGACAGCAGTGCCTATAGATTGTAAGTGACACTTACCTCCATGCCCTACTCCCAAATGAGAGATAGCAGTGCCTATAGATTGCAAGTGATGTGTACCTCTGTGTACTATTCCCAAATGCCAGATAGTGGTGGCTATAGATTGTGACACTTACCTCCATGTCCAGCTCCAGACTGAGAAATAGCAGTGGTTATAGATTGTAAGTGCTACTTACCTCTGCATTGTAATTCCAACTGAGAGATAGCAGTGTTTATAGATTGTAAGTGACACTTACCTCAGTGTCCCACTCACATGTGAGAGGTAATAATGGTTATAGATTGTAACTGACACTTACCTCCGTGTCCTATTCCCGAATGAGAGATAGCAGTACTTATAGATTGTAAATGACACTTACCTTAGTGTCCTATTCCCGACTGAGAGATAGCAGTGGCTGTACATTGTATGTGAAACTTACGTCTGTCCTACTCCTGAATGACAGACAGCGGTGGCTATAGATTGTGATACTTACCATTGTGTCCAACTCCTGACTGAGAGAT
Organism: Protopterus annectens; assembly: GCF_019279795.1. NCBI lineage: Eukaryota > Metazoa > Chordata > Ceratodontiformes > Protopteridae > Protopterus > Protopterus annectens. The sequence continues at coordinate 540,563,527 of NC_056729.1, read as the reverse complement.
AGCAGTGGTCATAGACTGTAAATCATACTTACCTCTGCATTGTACTCCCAACTGAGAGTATTGTAACTGAAATCATCAACTCCCCTTTCCCCATTTTTACATGGGGTCAGAATGTTGTGTTATCTGTCACCGCATCTTGTGATTCACAGCCACTCTCTTACCTTCTTTGACAGTGATGCCTAAATGCCATAGGTCTTCTCCCATGCAGTCCATCACTTGGCTGGATATCCTTGTATCCTCCTGCCTTATTTCTGTCTCTTCCCCAAATCTTCTACATTCAATTGTCTTCTTATTTCCTGCCCATGTGACTGAACTACCGTAATTTGTTTTCTTTGACCTTCTTTGCAATTGGGGCTATTTCTGGATTCTGCTCTAATGTCATCATTTCCTCATCCTTCTCACAGTGTGCACCCTACAGTGATCTCAGCTACTTTATCTCCATCCACTCAAGCTTCTTCATCTGTTCTGTCTTCACTGCCCATGTTTCACTGCTACACAGAAACACTGGTCATACCACTGTTTTGTACAACTTACTTTTCAGCTTCTTTGACATTCTTCTGTTATACACTACACCTGGCACTTTGAAGCACTTGGCTGTAGCACTTCTGATTCTAGCTTTGACATGCTCATTTAGTCTTTCCTTTTTCTCAACTACATTCTCAGATACTTGAACCTCTTCCACTATTTTCCTATCTCAATTTTCAACTTCTTCTGATTTCCCCCATTTGCTGCCATAAACTCTGTCTTGACAATATTCAGTTTCATCCCATGTGCCTTCAGTTTTGTATTCCAGTCCCCTATCATTTGCTGAAATTCCTTTTCTGAGTTTCCTTGTAATGCCAAATATCTTTGTTGATATGTCACTTTTGACATGTCTGCTGATGTAGTCAATCACCAGTATGAACAGGAATGGGCTTAGAGATGAACCCTTATGTGCACCCTCTCCCTGTGGGAACCAATATGTGAGTCTGAACATCATTCAGACTTGTGCCATTGGTTCCTTGTGGCCATTCTGCACTAATTCTACCAATCTTTCTGAGACTTTTATCCATTGCAGGACTGTCCAAATCAGCTTTCTTGAGACATGGCTATATGCTTTCTCCAAGTCTAGGACTGCCTAGTTGGATTATTTCCTAATCTCCAGCCTCTTCTCCACTAACTGTCTCACTGCAAACACTGGGTCACTTGTACCACATCCTGATCTGAGTTATTTCATGAAAAGCTGAGTCGGTTTACTGTCAAGAAAATAATTCCTTTTGAAGATCAGAGAGTAAGATGTGGATACTGATTTAATGAGAAACCTCTGAGTGAACTAATATTCATTATTTTAGAAGGACGGCATCAAAGAGCGCCTCAAACAACTCCAGCTTTACTCCGTAGCATATTGCCAATTCCGAGGTGATCTCTGTCTAACATATAAATCTATGTCAAACCCAGAGCTGTCAGACATGCTACACCTAAAGAAATCCCAATCCCTCCGAGCTACACGCTCTAGGGACCTAAACCTTGTCACCACAATAAACAGGACATGCTGGAGGGATAGATTCCTGTCCCAGAGACTTCCCATACTCTGGAACAGGCTACCCATCTATGTCAAGCAAAGTTTTTCATTAGCACTCTTCAAGTAAAATCTTGATGAGTGGATGGGAAATAGGAAATACACCCCAGGGGTCACTTCTGTGCCTCTGCTCAACAGTGGCACAGGAAAATAACTGTCTTGGGTGGCGTAAGCCAGGGAACCTTGGTGGCTAGGCTTACGTAGGCCCTTGGGCCGATAGCCTAGTACCTACCTATGAACCTAAGAGCAGTAGGCTGATACTGCCTGTGAGTGAAGGACCACTCTTTTGTAAAGGGGATTAATATTGCAATAGTATCTGGGAGCTTGCTTTTTAAGTTTCAATAGCTTATCAAGAGCAGTGATGGCAAAGAAGATGAATGTAGGTGTCTTCTTTAAAAGATGGGGTGACAGGAAAACTTGAGTGGCTCAAAATCAACCTTAAGCTTTGTAAAAGCTAAGAAACTGTAATATTTTCATGTGCAGATATGAGAATCCAAATAATTATGCTTTCTTTGTCAGGTGGTTTGCCTGTCCAAGTAAGTACCATAATAAGCCAAACCAAAGCAAAGAAGTGTGTGATGAGATGTCAAAAATGAATCTGAGGAGATATTCTAGTCAATGTTGACATTTCCATTACTATTCATTCATTTTTAATGCTGGATGTAAACCAATGCAATGAATCTTCAACAGTTTCATCACTGGATTCTAGCTGAATGTAAAGATAGGCCAGGGTAATATTTTTGTCATTTACTTATAAACACTGAGAGGATGACAGGCTATCAATATGTCCAGTAGGGGGAGCTGGATCAGCAGCAGTGTGTACTGTGTACAATCTTTTCAAGTGATGTCTTGTCTGTGTTACCTGTCTTATCAAAATATATTAAATCTTGAATGCAGAATTTAATTTTAAAGGATGTTAGACTATCTCTAAGAAAAGAATAAAGTGACAACTAGCAGAGGACTATAAATGTAAATGCTTTACGAATGTTAGGTGATATAGCATTAGCAAAAATAAAAATCTGTGGTTTCCATCAAAGTCTCAGAAAAACCCAGTATGCAACCTATACTGGGTCCAAAACTAACCAAGAAGAAACTTTGCAGTGTGGAAGGTGTGATGTTCACTTCCTAAATTATGTTATGCACTTAGTTCACTTAATAAAAATTGAACTGTAAAATATAACTAAGAAATATGTGTTCCAAAATAATCAAATAGAAAATAGTAGGCAGTCCACAGCTGAGGTAAAAATGGAATATCCTTTATTGAAACACACAAACAAGCGATCCTAGCTGAGTATAATGAAAAGCATCAAAAACATTTTTTATTTATATGTAATCAGGTTGTTTGGAGCTAGGAAGTGGTTACAAAGGGTGGTTCTGTTAAGAGCAATAAAAGCATTAAAATAATTATTTTAGCCAAGTCACCCTTCCCCTTAACATGATAGTTTAATAGGAGACTTTGCTAATTAAAACTGAATCTAGAAAGCTAGAGACAAATTACAATCTCATTTGTAAAGGCTAACAAACTAATCAAAACTTTATTAATTAAGAAACCAAACTAACTAAAAATGACTGACTTGACTAACAAAAAGATCTACCAATAGACATCTCCCAGAATAAATATTAATAAATACACAACTTTTAGCAAAGATCGCTTTTGTATCAAATAAATACTTCTTCAGGTTTGTGTGTCAAAAACAAATCATAATATGAATGAACCTGTATAGATATACAACTGAAAACCTAAGTAGGATGAAAAACATACAAATAATTGCTAAGCTGGAAATAAATTAACATTTTAAAAATAAAGCACTAAGACCATGGCGATCTGTTAAAGTGTGGCATGTAACTAAGAAAACAATTAGTTTGAGAGTATAAGACTGCACTCAAGAGTAACTGCAACCTTAAAAAAAAAGACTAGGCCCATGCACAGTGTGTGTGCACTATCAAACTTTCACTGCCTCAAAAGGAAAAAAATGTAACAAAAGTGTTCAGTTTAACATCTAACATAGCATTTAATGTGGAACCATAAAAAAATGATTAATATATACATAAGCTACCTAAAGTATGTCCTCTATAACATTGTAAGGTAGTGCTAAACGAACTAAACAGTGTTTGATATTTGTTTTTAAACAAAGTATAAGCAAGTAATGTCAATATTAATCAGTCCCATATCAGTCTTTAAACAGTGAGGCAGTTTTCTGAGATCTAGAATGGTTTTTATGGAGCAATAATAATAAGTCCCAGTTTTGTAAAACCGTTCAGTTTCAGTTGTCACAGTAGTTCACGTTTTTCTAAAAGATAGGGATGGCTCCTTCCAGTTCCAAAAGGTCCAGATGGTCAATAATTTGAAATTTAAAGCCAGTGTGTCTTTTGTGTAGCTGCAGGTGCTGAGCCAGTGTGTAATTCTTGCATTTAGCTCTAATTTCAGAAGGATGGCACAGAAATCCTTCTTTTTAAGTCTATTGAGCATTTCCCCCACATAAAATGCTTCACAGTCATTGCAGCTAGCCCTGTAAACCACCCGCATTGAGTTATAGTCACCTCCTGCATTAGTTTTAAACATTTTCTTTAAATACGGGCAGAAAAACATGTCTCCCTCCAGTATGTGCTGACAAAAGACACAGTTGGCTCCACACTTATTGGTGCAAGTATCCTGTAGTCTGGGCCTATCTTCAACCCAACTCCTGATGTTCCTGGCTTTTCTGTATACAAAGGAAGGAGCTTCTTCAAGGATGTCTATTAAATATGAGCTTTCAGTAATTATGGTACAATTATCTCTAATAACATTAATGATGATATAATAGTCAACAGTAAAAATCAAAATACAACTGCCATTAGATTTTTTGTCCATAGATTTCTTTAACACCCTCCTATAAGGCCTGTTAAGTGCTGGTGCATTTGTACTTTTTAGTTAAATTATATGTTCCAAAATGCTTCTTCACATATTGCTTTTGTATCCCCTCAGCAAAAAATCATTTTCAAGTTCATTTAGGTTCTTAAGAAAGGGTTCCATTTTTGTGGTGATCCTAGCCAACCTATAGCCCTGGAACTTAACAACATTATATTTCATCCTGGTGGGATGGAGACTCTTATTATTTAGCAGGAGATTTACTCTGGTAGGTTTTCTGTAAAGATCTGTGTCAATTTTACCTTGGTCCAAGTCTTTAGTAATCTGCATATCTAAGAAGATGGCCAAGGTGAGGCTGTGGGAAGAGATAAAATGCACAAAGCTGGTGGTTTGATTCGGGTCTATATTACGTTATTGAAAAGCCATTATATCGAATGGCTTTTCATTGATCAGTAAAAGTCGAACTCTCATAATAGCGAAAACCTGAATGAGTGAATACTTTCCCTGGGAAAGAAATCGCTAGCTCTACCACGAACTACACACTACTTTAAACATAACAAAGTGGAGGGCTTTGACCCCCCACACCCCCCAATGTGGGGGGCTGTGCCCGCCCCACACCCCCTAACTAAATATACCAACTCCGAGATAGCACTACAGTGGAGAAAAGGGCAAACTCACAAAGATGGCCAAGCGGTTTCTTTCCCAGTGAAAGAATTCACTCATTTGGGTGTTCACTATTATAACAGTTTGTCTTTTACGAGTCAGTGAAAAGTCGTTCAATATAACAGCTTTTCGATAACATAGTATACACTCTTTGAGTCAGATAGCTGATAAAGTGTTCTAATTTAGCACTGTCTCCTTTCCATGCAATAAAAATACTGTCAATAAAGTGCAGATACACCATGATGTGTTGCATGTATTCTCTGTTGTTATAAACATAATTATCCTCCCACTTGCCTAAGGCTATGTTAGCTAGGCTAGGGGATATAGCTGCCCTCATGGCTATACCAGTCTTTTGTTTATAGCAATTTCCATTAAAAGTAAAGAAATTGTACCTAAGCACCATGCCTAAAGGTTTACCAGTTCTTTCATGTTGTGCTGGTGTGCCATTGTTGTTTTTCCTGTAAGAATCAATCACTGTTTCAATAGAATAATTATGTGGAAGTACAGTATATAATGATTCGACATCTATTGTTAATAAAATGATTTTAATGTTTTTATTGCTCTTAACAGAACCATTCTATGTAACTACTCCCTTATTCCAAACAACCTGATTACATATAAGGAATGATTTTGATGCTCTTCATTATACTCAGCTAGGATCGGTTGTTTGTGTGTTTTAATAAAGGATATTCCATTTTTAACTCAGCTGTGGACTACCTACTGTTTTCTATTTGATTATTTTGGAGCACATATTTTATAGTTATATTTTACAGTTCAATTTTTAATAAGTGAACTTAGTGCATAACATAATTTAGGAAGTGAACATCACACCCTACACACTGAGAACTTTCTTCTTGGTTTGTGATATAGCATTAAGTCACCATAGGTAGGTGAAACAAACCACTGCATCTTAGATTTGCATTTCCTTTATTTGCTAACAGACAGCAATATCTAATACTTCCAGGTCTGGAAAATTTCCTGTGATGATCTTCCATAGGTTCATAGGTTTATAGGTTGGTACTAGGCTACCGGCCCTAGGGCCTATACAAGCCTAGCCATAACAATTCCCTGGATATTTCATCCCACAATATTTACTTCCCTGGACCCCTGTCTTGCAGGGTGACTGACATGATCCCTGGGGTGAATTTCCTATCTCCCATCCAATCATCAAGGTTCCTTTTGAAGAGGGCCAAGGAGGTGCTCTGCTTAACATGTACGGGCAGTCTGTTCCAGAGTATGGGGAGTCTCTGGGTCAGAAACCTATCCTTCCAGCATGTTTTGTTCATTGTGATGACAAGGTTTAGATCCCTGGAGCGTGTGGCTCTGAGGGATTGGGATTTCTTTAAGTGGAGCATGTCCAACAGCTCAGGGTTTGACATGTTAACCAGAGATTGCCTCTGAGTAGACAATATGCCACAGAGTATAGCTGGAGTTTTTTAGACGGTCAGCACAGGGCATCTGCTTTAGGCCTGTGATTCTTTTAGTGAGGTATTTCTGCGCCTTTCCAGCTGTTGCAGATGTCTTGTGAGGTACATACCAAACGGGGCATTGTACTCTATAATGGGTCTAATGATGGATGAGTGCAGTGGGACAATGACCTCCTTTTTTCTGGATGAAAAGCCCTTAGTGATGAGGTGTGCCACATAGAAGGATTTCCTGACTGTTGTGGCGATGTGGTTATCAAAGGTGAGACCACTGTCCACCTGTGTCCCTAAGTCTCTCATCACACTCTCAGTGCTAAGTGTACTGCCATCTATGTGGTAATTCATGGGTACATGGTTTTTCCCAAAGGGGATAACTATACATTTTTTGGCATTAAGCTTGAGCCCATAGCTCTGGCACCAAGCATCTGTTTCTGTAAGGCCCTTTTGTAGAATATCCACATCATTTGGGGATTAAATAATGGCTCCTAGTTTGCAGTCATCTGCAAACTTTGTTAGCCAGAGTCCCTTAGTGTTGGCCTGTACTTCAGAGAAGTAGATGCCAAACAAGAGTGGTCCCAGGACTGAACCCTGAGGTACTCCACTTGTCACTTGTCTAGAGCTGGATTTGGAGTCTGCTACTTTTACAGTCTGGGTTCTGTCAGTAAGCCAGTTGGCAACCCATCGAGTGATGTAGGGATTTATGCCAAGCTTAGTAAGTTTATCTATGATTACAGAGTGGGGGATGGTGTCAAAGGCCTTGGCAAGGTCCAGATAGGCTGTGTGGACTGCCTTACCCTTGTCCACAGCTCTGGAGACTGATTCAAAGAAGTCAATCAGGCTCAGGAAACAAGATCGGCCCTTCACAAACCCAAACTGGGTGGGGTCCAGTGTTTGAAGGTTGCCAATGTCTTAAGTTCCATAATAATGCGTTCCATGCCCTTGCAGATCAGGGTTGTCAGACTGATGGGATGGTAGTTCCCAGGATCCAAGGTGGATCCCCCCTTGTAGAGTGGGATATCTGTAGCTGTGCTGCACTCAGTGGGCACGAAGCCTGAGGTGAGGCTATGATTAAACATGACACTTATGTGAGGTGTCAGTTCATTTTGTAGTTCATGTAGTACACAGCCTGGGATGCCATCTGGTCCCATGGATGCTGTATTCTTAGCTTTGGAGAGTGCAGTTTCTACCTGTGTGGCAGTGATTACCAGAATTTGGCAATCTTTTGGTATTGGGATGGGCCATTTAGGGGGTGAGAGGGGGGTGAAGTTTGCACTAAATCGATCTGCCAGTTTATTGGCAATATCCTTGGGATCAGTATATTTAATGCCATTCTGTTGTAGCTCAGAGCAGATCTAAGCATTGCCATTTAGATTCTTGACATAACTATAGAATACCTTGTGGTTGTCTTTGGAATCTTTGGCAATTTTATTTTCGTAACTAGCTTTGGAGGGTTTTATGAGGGATCTCAGCTTCTTACTGAGGCTGGTAAGGGAGTTTTTTGCATCCTGGGATTTTCCTCTTTTCTGCAACAGTTTCTTCCTTCTGTTGTATAGTTTGTTTATGGCAGGAGACCACCAGATTGGCTTCCTTTTTTGGAGGAGAGCATCTTGGTTCTATTTGGGATGGCACGATTCATGCACGAGTGGATGTGCTTGCACAGTACCTTAGTGTAGGATTCAGCAGTCGAACTTTCAGCTCCCGTCTGCATGGGTGTCATAAAGTTTGTCACTTCTGACTTGAGTAGCATGAAGTTGGCTTTGGAGAAGTTTTTTACAGAGGTTTCTGTATTGGGGGGTGGGATGTGTATGCCAAGGATGATTTGCTTATGGTCAGATCTGACCAATGAGGGGGTGACCACTGGTGTGGAGCATCTATCTCCCATACTGGTGATGACCAGGTCTAGGATATTGGAGCCCCTGGTGGGACAATGGATTAGTTGATCCAGGGCATTGGAATTTATGAATTCCAAGAACCGTTGGGAAAAGGTGTTTGTACCCGAGTAGTTTTCCCAGTTAATAGCAGGGTAGTTAAATCACCCAGTATTAGGGTGTTTGGTTCTATCTCAATATTTTCCAGTATGTTTAGAAAGGTGTAGTGAGAATCTTGGGGCATGGTGGGGGATCTGTAGCAAGCTACCATTTGGATTGCAGTCTTACCTAGTGTTAGTTGCACCTGTAGAATTTCAGATGCATTGTGTTGGGCAACTAGCCTGGAGGTGTGAATATCCTTGGTGAATATGGGCACTCCTCCACCTTTAGTGTTTAGGTCTTGGTTTGGTGGCCGAAAAGTGTGGTAAGAGTTGTAGCCTGGTATTGCAGGGGTGCTCTCTGGAGCCTTGAACCAGGTCTCAGTTACTGCACAAATATCAATGTTCTCCATTTTTAGGAGTGTCTCGAGAGAGTGCATTTTGAGATTTAGACTTCTAGCATTAGTAGTATTACCTTCAGATTTTGCATGCTTGTGCCTGTTACGGTGGTGGTTTTGTCCTTTGAACCTTGCCTGAAAAGGCACTATAGTGGTGGCAAGAGCATTAGCCAGTAACCTGAATCCCAGGGGTGACAGGTGCAGACCATTTCTGGCAAAGCATCGTGGTTTGTCGATCATGTCGTCCCAGGCAGACAGATACTGGATCCTTTTTGAATGACACCAGAAGCTTAGCCAATTGTTGTAGTCAATCATGTTGTCCTTATACTGTGGTATCATTCTAGGCGAAGGCAGGATGCTACTCAGGGCTAGGGTCATACCTGCCTGGGCCACATGATCCAAGAGCTCTTCCATGTCTCTTTTCATGTAGTCCAGAGAGGTATGTCTTAAATCATTCACTCCAACATGGACAATGACAGAGTCATATTTGTACTTTTTGTGGAGTGACTTGAGTGCATGCGTTATGTGGTGGATCCTGGCACCTGACAGGCAGCTGACTGTAATTTTCTCCTTGTTCAGCCTGGTGAGTGGGCCACCAGTGTACCTGACTACAGAGTCACTGTAAAAGGAAAAACTTCAAAGATCAATACACGTTAGGTTCAAGCAAGGCACCCTTTCTTACTTCCAGCAAGGAGACAAAGCATGTAGGTACAAGGTTTGTCTAACTTTCTGGTGGTCAGTATATTATTCTTATACAGTTCTCTTCATGTCTCATAGAAAATGTTACTAATCTACTGCTGACTCAGAAAATGTAACCAGGCTAATTGCTGACATGGTCAGATTATTGCTGTCTTGCAAAAACATTTGAGAAAAACAACCTGGCCTTGAGCTTATTTTAGCCCACCTTGTCTCTTCAATTCTTCCATTGTACAATTCTAATACATGTGATACATTTTGTCTAGATTCAAGGTAGATTTCTAGCTTTGGTACAAGTAGTGCTGACTATGGTTTAAGCTTTCAAACATCTTATTGTTTTCTTTGTCAAGACTTCTAGCAGCTGCACATTTTCTCATGGCATAAGCAGAAATAGAATGTCTCTTATTAAGTTTCCGGTAGCTGCACATATTTTCATTGCATAAGCAGAATAAAGTGTCTTTTATTAAGTTTCTAATAGCTGTGCAGATTCATGCAGTATGAACAGAATAAATGTATTAACCCTTTTAAGCCTTTAATGTACTAAGCATGCACATTGCTATTATGCATTTTCCTAACATTTCCCCCATTTTAATACTTTTATTCTACTTTCAAAACAAGCATAAACAGTTTTTTCTTCCCTAACCTCTTCCTACTTAGGATTTGCAGTTAAGAGAGTCATTTAGTTTAAACCCATGAAAGCATTTTCAATTTTTCAGTAACTCTTCGAGTTCGGCATCTTGGTATAAGGTTTCCGAAACTGAAATGTCTACAAAATTTTTGATTAGTCCTTTTATGCAGGGGATGCAGCAGCACCCACACACCATCAGTAGAGCTATCCCTACACAGAGGGCAATCAGAATGTTCATCAGGATACTGCCCCACCCCCCAAATAATTTCTGGAAAAAGTTCGTCAATGGATTTGGTCCTGGTTTGGTCATGGCCGACACCTGCTGGATTACCTCAAGATGGTTGTCTATCTCGTGTTTGTGGTCAGGAATATATGAACAGCACTCCTCCTGGATTAAAGCACACGTACCTCCTCTCGCTGCTAGGGTGAAGTCAAGAGCTATGCGATTTTGAAGTACCACTGTTCTCATGGCAGTCAGTTCATCAGTTACCAATTCTAGGGCAGAAAAGTTTGCATTACTCATTATTTTGAGAAGCTTAGACAATTTTCTCAGTTCCCAGATTGAATTGTAACTTTACTATACCCCTGCACTGCATGAAACATTTTTCTGTCAATTATAGGCAGTTGTTTGTAGAGATCAGCATTAAGTTTTACTTCTTCAATTGTCCTATGCGTCAGTTTAACAAATGAATCATAGCTCGTGTTGCAATAGAATCTGATGTTATCAGATTTAGTGTAGCATCTGTAGGGAACAGTTACATTGCAATAGCTCCAACCCACCTTGACTGTATCATTCTTATAAAAACACACAGTCCCTTTCTGTCGGATAGACAAGTGCAGTGCTACCTTATCTTTTGATGTGACATCTGATGTATCATGAATTAAGTTTTCCCAGGTCTTGTTAGCCCCTAGTGGAACTGCAGTTAACAGTAGCCCCCCCATATGCTGTTGGTAAAGCTGTGCAAATCCAGCAATTCGAAACATTGAAGGTTTCAGCATACACATATTTAATTGCCTGGTAAGTATTAAAGTTCGGGTGCCACTCTGCACGCTTATTTAGTTCTACTTGCGTGGCTGAGAAAAGAAATGGCCACAATAAAAAGATTTTTGTCACCAGTACAGTCAACAGGATGGTCATGTAATATTTTTGTGGAAACGGTTGTTCTGCATTTCCGTTTTCTCCAGTTCTTCCAGGTAGGTGTATTTGGATCTTACTGGATTCCGTCATCTTATTTTGGACATGTGATCTTACTCTCTGCCCTAATAGGACCTTCAGCACCGATGGTTTCTTCACTGGGTTTGAGATGGATCAGTCCTGTTGATCTGACCCCCCTTTGTAGCCAGACTTTGTGCTTAGGGTCCCGATGGAGAGGTAAGATCTTTGTCCAAATCAAAGTTCTTTACCAGCGTGCAGTGCGTCAGGTGTATCCACAAAGCTTGTTCTGCTATTTTGACTGCAGTAGGTGTCGAAAGAAGCACCTGGTAGGGACCTTCCCACCTTGGCAATACCCAGTTCATTCGCTTCACGATTTTAATCCATACCCAGTCTCCTGGCGTCACTGCCACTTCTGATGTTTCGGTTTGTTTTTTATCTGAAACAGAATTTGACTGCTACAGATGTTTAGAACTCAACAACTTTTTCATATATTCAGCTAGTGTAAAATTGGCTTCCTGGTCTGATGACATGAGAAGTTTCCACTGGGGTGTATAATAAACTCTTCCAAACAGTTTTTCAAAAGGAGTCAATCCTTTTGCTGTAGGGACAGTTCTCATGCTCAACAGTGCCAGGGGTAAACAGTACAACCAAGTTTTTCCTGTTTCAGCTATTAATTTTCTCAATTTGCTTTTTAATATACCATTATGCCTTTCAACCAGCCCTGCAGACTGTGGATGGTATGCACAATGACTTTTTAAAGAAATACCAAAATGCTTACTTAACTGCTGTATGGTTTGATTTACAAAATGTGTACCATTGTCACTGTAGATTCTTTCCGGAATGCCAAACCTAGGAATACTTTCCTTGACAAGTACTTTTGCCACTGTAGCTGCATCCAGATTTTTGGTTGGAAAAGCTTCCACCCACCTGGAAAACATATCTATAATGACAAGACAATACTTTTTATTTTCACATTTGTTCATTTCTATGAAATCCATACAGATAGTGTGAAACAGATATGGTGGTGTGGGGAAACTCCCTTGCTTGGGCTTTATCACCCCCTGTGCATGATGTTTGTTACAAATCTGACAAATCAAACAAAATTTTTTAGAGTAGTTTGTAAATCCATACGTTATGAACACTTGGTTCACCAGCTGTACCATCCCCCCTGTTGAGACATGGCATTGCCCATGGCTCAACAATGCTGTATAGTGAAACAAATTAGAGGGTAGTATCGGTTTTCTTTCTTTAGAGATGTACAGCCCCTTTTCGAGGATCGCTCCTCGTTTTATCCATCGCTGTTTTTCAGCTTGTGTAGTGAGTGTCTGCATTGGTTTTAACATGTTTAGATCTAAGGTTTCAGATGGTTGCAATTCCTTATTTAAGAGAAATACTTCTGTGGCCGCTTGTTTTGCAGCTGTATCAGCTCTTGCATTACCTTTTGAAATCCTATCCTGTTGCTTGGTGTGAGCTGTACATTTGCAAATGGCCACTTTCTGAGGTAACTGAATAGATTCTAAAAGATCTAAAATAAACTGTGCATGATTTATAGGTTTGCCAGTAGATGTTATCATTCCCTGTTTTTCCCACTGTTGCCCAAACACATGTACAGTGGAAAAAGCGTACTGGCTATCAGTAAAAATGTTTACACATTTACCCTTTGCTAGGGTACATGCCCGTGTCAGGGCAATCAATTCTGCTGCCTGTGCAGATAAATAGTGTGGTAAAGATTTTGCTTCTACAATCTCAGTATCAGAGACTACTGCATATCCAATTAGGTTTTTTCCTGCAGGACCCCTTTTGCACGAGCCATCCACGTAATATGTCACCTCGGCATTGTCCAAGGGGACGTCCATGAGATCTTTTCTAGGTAGGGTCTTTTGCTCAATTACCTGCAGGCAGCGGTGGGGTGTGCCATCTGCAGGGGTTGGGAGCAGCATAGAAGGGTTCAAAGTTGTACATCGTTCAATTGTCATATGAGGTTGGCTCAACAATATAGTCATGCAGGAAAGATGCCTAGCAGGGGAGAGATATGCCACTTTTTCTTGCAGTAAAATGATCGCGACTGCATGGGGAACTCTCAAAGTGAGAGGGTGGAACAAGACTACTGAGGCTGAAGCCTGCACTGCCATTGCAGCTGCAACTACTGCTTGTACACAGTGGGGTAAGGATCGTGCCACTGGGTCCAGTTGTGATGAATAGTAAGCGATGGGGCGTTGCTTATCCCCATGCTGTTGTGTTAATACTGATGTCATGGAACCCTGCTTGCAATCTACAGTCTGGAAAAAACGTTTATGATAGTTTGGCAAACCCAGAACTAGTGAGGACGCTATTAACTTCTTTAGTTTACAAAAGGCAGACTCTGCCTCTGGTGTCCATTGTAACAAATCCTACACTGCCATAGGCGTCTTATATATAAGGTCAGTCAAGGGTGCAGATTCCAAAGCATAGTTTGGAATCCAGCTTGACAAAATTAGTTGTACCCAGGAAGGACATAATTTCCTTCTTGGTAGTGGGTTTTGGTGCTTGTAAAATTGCTACTTTTCTGTCCTCATCTAACGTTCTACCTTCCTTGGATATTACATATCCTAGGTATTTAACCTGTTTTTTCCAGAGCTGCAGTTTGTCTTTGTTTACCTTATGTCCCTCAGCAGCTTAAAATCGTAGAAGTGCTATGGTATCTTCCTTACAATCCTGCTGGGTGGGGGCCGCCAGCAGAATGTCATCAACATAAAGTAAAACCTAGCTACCTCTTGGTGGGTTGAATCCCACCAAGTTGCTTGCCATTTCTTGTGAGGATATCGTTGGACTTTCACAATATCCCTGTGGTAGGTGTGTATATGTATATCTTTTTCCCTGAAATGTAAATGCAAACCAATACTGGCTATCAAGGTGTATCAGTATCGAAAAGAATGCGTTGCTAATGTCTACCACAGAAAAATACTTTTGTTGAGGTTTTAAGTCATTCAACAGGGTGTGTGGATCTGGCACTATGGGTGCCCTTGGTATTACCACATCATTTACAGCTTGCAAATCCTGGACCATATGCCATTCTCCATTGGCTTTTTAACTGGAAATAAGGGTGTGTTACATGGTGAATCAGGAGATTCTATTAGTATCCCTCCTTTAAGTAAGGATGCTATAATAGGCTTTATCCCTGCCTCTGCATCTTTTCTTAAGGGATACTGTCTTTTTTGTGGTCTGAATGCTGACTTTGGCATGATAGTGACTGATCCCACTGTACGAATGAGTCCTACATCTGATTTCCCTGTTGACCAGAGAGTCTCTGGTATGTTTCATAAGGCATTTTCTTCCTCCTTTAATAGGAGTGTCCATCAGCTGTCTTTGCTAGATTGCAAGTGCACAGCTGGGTTGGTCTGAGTTATCCAATTCAATTTTTGTACTCATATCCCCTGCCCTGACAGTTCTAGTTCTGTCTGTTTCTCCCATCTCGTGGCTTTTTCTCCTAGGTCTGCCCATTTTATATTTTTGTTTTTAGTTAAACTAACATGTGGTAATCGATTAGATCTATAAAGTGCAAAAAACTCCTGGGGCAGTGAACAGCTGGCTACACTGTTCCCTTCTGTGTCCCAGTACAGGTTACACAGCATCAATCTATTTGTATGATTCTTAAATAATTCTTTCTCATATTCCTTATCAGGTCCTGGTGTGTTACAAAAATACAGGGTACAGTGCAACAGGTGTTGCTTGTCATTGTCAAAGGAGGGAAACTTACTGATGGCTATGCTCATTAGTTCCTCGGTCATGGTCCCTGGACCAGTAGTGACCAAGTCCTGGCTGTACCAGTAAAACATTTCACCCTCCAATTGCACCACAAAGGTATTATTTTGTCACTGTGCTTCCATACCCTGCATGGTTGGGACTACTGCTATACCAAATATCTGCATGAGGTCTCTGCCCAAGAGATTTACTGGGCATTTTGCAGAAACTACAATTTTGCTTTTCTGTGTTAATCCTGAAACTGGATCAGTTATTGCAATGTTATGGGAGAGAGGCTCCCGATACAGCTGTCCATTAGCTGCTTTGAACAGTATGTAATCAGGTGACTCTATGTTTTCTGGTAGATTGGAGGGGTGTATCAGGGTCCGTGATGCCCCTGAATCACACAAAAATTTGACCTCCCTTCCTTCTACCAAGAGTGTAACTTCTGGTTTTGTGTCTGCTAAATAGAGCTCCAGGCTCAACAAAGCTAGGTCTAATATCTCGTTTTCTTCATTGTTACTAACTTCCTGCACTTCCTCTACTCCCTCTTTCACATTCTCATTTGTCCTTTCTTTGCTAGCCCCTTCTAGTGATTCCTGACTATCATATAGTCAGTCCTCATCCTCCTTGTCTTTCATTGTTGCCTTCTTATTTTTCTTGCAATCCCTTGCCAAATGTCCCTTTTTACCACATTTAAAACATTCTCCCCTTTTCTTACGCCCTTCAAAGTCCTCTGATCGCTGATCAGACTGCTTGTTTCCCTGTGCGTTTTTCTTGCTCTTTTTCCCAGACTGCACTACATAAACTTCTGCTCCGTCTTCTACAGAAAATACTTGAGCTTTATTTTTCTTTTTGCTATTAAAATGCCTTTCGGCATGTCTAGCATATTCAAGTAATGATTGTAACCTGCTGGTACGATGGTCTACCATGTGTTTTGTAATAAAACTGCTTAGAGACGCACTACTGCCTTTTAAAAATGCATTCTTTAACTGCTGTTCATATGGGGAATCTTGCGTTTGATCTTCAGGAACCTGCATTCCACAGTGGTTATTAAAACATTCTAACAATCTGGCATAGTACCGGTCAATTGTTTCACCTTCTTGTTGGATGCATTGATTAATGCAAGTCCAGTCTGCCCTAGGTTTCCATTTTTCAGAGATGCGGTCTGTAAGACCTTTTACTCTTGTGTCTAATTCTGCGCTGCTATGTGGGAGGGGTCTTTGTGCAGCGTCACAAGGGTTCCAGTTGCCACAAATCATGTACCAATCTGGCCCTACAATTTGTCTAACTACTTTTTCTCCTTCTTATCCATTTAAGTTATAACTTAACCTCATTCCTTGTAAGTCTTCTGAAAATTTTCTAAAATTAATCTTCGGATGGGGAATTCCCTCAGTGGTTTTCTGGATATCTTCCAGAGTCCAAGGTCTATATACTAAGATAGTTGGGTCCTGATTGTCCTGACCTGCCTGAGGATTATGTACTTCTATAAGCGGGCATATTTCTTCTTCTTCTTCTATAGATCGTGAATTCTTAACTATTTGCCATAACTCAATACCTTCTTCTGAATGACTTGCCTTTGTTCGGGACCTGGTCCCGATGGGATCTCTGATTTTAGTTAGTTTTAGTTTTATAATATCTCTATCTTCAGTGACCACAGGATATAGTGGGGGTGGACTAACCTGTTCACTTGCTTCATATTCTGATAAGGGAGGTGGAGGTGCTGATGCTATTACTAAGTTATTATCCTCCTTATCTAAAAACATTGCTTCTGAATATTTGTTCCTTTGGTCCCTAAAGTTTACTTCCTCCAGCCACCTGTGTGCTTGAGGAATTCCTAACCGCCGTTGCTTTTTTACCTGACCCTTGGAATCATTTTTGAGTTGTTTGATAAGGTTGATAAGCGAGGATTTTTCTAATTTTCTGTCAAATTCATATTTATTAACCCATTTTGAAAAATATCTAATATTATCGGCATGTTGCGACTGCATATATTTTGCGTCTTCCATTAACGGCGGGTTCTGGGGTGTTTTTGTGCAATTATTACCCATTTTATTTTACCTTTGATTGTTACATAACTTCTCTTAATTTTAACGTATACCACGGATTTTGTTATAGTCTCTTCAGAATGACTGCCTACTTATTTTGTTTCTCCTGATTTATGACAAGACAGTACTCTTTTTTTATCCCTGACTGTAAGAAAAATACAATCTGAAAAAAAAACAATACACATCTAGTCCCTGATCTGAAACAGAAAACAGAAAAAAGTAGATTCACTTTACCTGAGCCCACGTGATTAATCACCGATTCGCGGAGACCCGTCCTTCAGTCACAGATCAGAAAGTGGCTGGCCTCTTTTGACAACAATTCAGTTGGAGGACTTTCCATATAAGAACAACCGATTTGGTTTCTTCCCCGTATGGTTTCAGCCACCTGGCCGTCTGATCCGAGGCGAAGAGAGGGTTCCAGTCTGAAGGACCAATCTGTAAAAGGAAAAACTTCAAAGATCAATACACGTTAGGTTCAAGCAAGGCACCCTTTATTACTTGCAGCAAGGAGACAAAGCATGTAGGTACAAGGTTTGTCTAACTTTCTGGTGGTCAATATATTATTCTTATACAGTTCTCTTCATGTTTCATAGAAAATGTTACTAATCTACTGCTGACATAGTTGGACACAGCTTTCTGTATGTTACACAGAAAATGTTACCAGGCTTATTGCTGACATGGTCAAATTATTGCTGTCTTGCAAAAACATTTGAGAAAAACAACCTGGCCTTGAGCTTATTTTAGCCTACCTTGTCTCTTCAATTCTTCCATTGTACAATTCTAATACATGCGATACATTTTGTCTAGATTCAAGGTACATTTCTAGCTTTGGTACAAGTAGTGCTGACTATGGTTTAAGCTTTCAAACATCTATTGTTTTCTTTATCAAGACTTCTAGCAGCTGCACATTTTCTCATGGCATAATCAGAAATAGAATGTCTCTTATTAAGTTTCCGGTAGCTGCACATATTTTCATTGCATAAGCAGAATAAAGTGTATTTTATTAAGTTTCTAATAGCTGTGCAGATTCATGCAGTATGAACAGAATAAATGTATTAACCCTTTTAAGCCTTTAATGTACTAAGCATGCACATTGCTATTATGCATTTTCCTAACAGTCACCTATGACTAAATTGTTGGGTAAGTTGTCTTGCCTTAGGGGCTGTTGTTGAGTAGCACACTGGTGTTGTGAGCTATGTGTTACTTTGGTTGTGACTGGTGTTTGTTTGTGTTTCAGCTTCAGAGGTCCCTGTTGCTTGGGCAGATTAATGTTAAGGGCTTCCACATATGTGGGTTTAGTGTTGCTATGTGTGGGTGTTGATGGTGTGGGTTTAGAAGGGCTATGTGTTGCTTGAGGTGTGGTGCAGGTGTTAACCTTCTCCTCTTGACTGTCTAGCACAATCTTGGCTGGAGAGAGCTTTGCAGGTTAATAGTTTCATTGGTCATGTAGATTGTCTCTTCCTTCCTTACTAGCATTTCTGTCTCTGAACCTTGATAAAGTCAGAATTAAACTGTTACTTGTAATGCAGTTAAAATAGCAGTGTTATATGTAAGTAAGCCAACAAAGTAGCAAAAGCTAAAAATTAAAAAAAAAATTCTCGTGATTTTTGTCTCAAAGGAGTTTTATTCAAGTAGTTTGCTGAGCACTTTCATCCTAGAACAAAGGCTAAAATCTAATTAATTCACTCACATTCCAAGTATTTATAGCTCTTTAACAGGGGGATTGCAAGATACATCAGTGGCAGGGGACTTAACCATCAAGCAGGGTATTGGTAAAAAGAAAGACCAATTTTGTCTTAAGGCCATTTGGGGAAGAAACTATGGAGGAAAGGGATTGGATGGTTTGCAAAGAATGTGGCCAGTCTGTTGGGGTATGAGTTGAAACCAGTGGCAGCCTCCACCTCCCACCTCCTTATCTGATTTGCATAATTAAATGTGATTGGTTGAATGGCTGTGAATGCTTAACTGTGGCTTTTCCATTCCTCTTTGATACAACTGGATTATTACAAATATTTGCGAATTATTTAAAAAATCATTTAAACTATTAGTTCTGTTAAATATCAGATAAAACACTCCACCACAAAAATAAGCAACTACATGACTACCAAATAATAGTACACAAAGTTTTTCCTACTTTTACTGCATGAAATTATGCCTACATGTGATTATTTATTGATTGCTTCCCTTTTAAGCACCTTTATTAAAGAATTACTTAAGATAATGATGCACACACATTAATAGAAAGGAAAACAAACTATAATAATGTTTTCCATCTATTATACATTGCATATATGACACTATGGTTTGTTTTCATGTAAAAGAATGTATGATTGCTGATGATATAAGTAATAATTCAATAATGTTTCTTGTTTAAAAAATGAATGATTCTTTATGTTACAGTGATCTATACGCCCCAAGTTTTTTTTCACAGACTACTGTGTAAGGTAATTATAAGTCTACCAACTTCTTTCACTCTCAAAAATATTAGTAGTTACCCTTCTCTTTCCCATCATGCCTCCAGCATTTGTTATCTCCCTGAGGAAAAAATATTTTATGTTTGTTTGGGGTATAAAATACCCATGCAAACACTTCCAACCAAAATCCTAAACCTTCTTGACTTTGTTGCATACATGGGAGTCCAGTTGTTGATCCAGATTTTGAGTCCTATTCTTAGACAGCCTCCTTCCCCTATTTGTGCAACATTTTCAAGATCACTAGAAACAGACAAATAAAATTGACCAAAGTGGCACAAATGATTAGTATGGTCTGTGTTTTAAGTCCTGGAGTAAATAAGTCAACATAACTTCTAAACTCCCAATTAAAACTGCATACACTCATACAACTGTATACAATTCTAATTCTATAATTTTACATTCGTATGTCAATCTATATATAGGAAATGCATTTCTTCTCATTGATTGTTGTCAGCATATATGCATGCTATAAACATCTGATGTTAAATCAGCATGATCATCGTGTTAAAAAACTGTTCTTTGGCTACTTATAAACTGATTTTGATTATGTATACATCCACCATTTATATATATGTTCAGCTGACTTATTTGTCTTCAGTTTTCAAATCCTATGATATTGTTGTTGTATTCTATCATTTTCTTGTAGTATCAATTTATTATTGTTTCCATGTTTTGCTCTTATCTTACTTGCCTTAGTCACAGCTGTAAAGCATCTTTGGGCCATTCTATTTATCTAATTAACAAATGTTAGAAAGAAAGAAAGAACGTTCCCATAATATGGTTATAACCTTGCAATAATGACAGTTTGCTGTAAATAACTGTATAGACTAGCAAATGACAATTGTATACCATTCAGTAATTACTAGCAACCATCCAGAGGATTTGAGAGTATGAATACTTGTAAAGCATAATGAATTTACCATATAAACCATATTTAAATTATTTAAACTAATCATTAAAATGTAAGGAAGAGAGAAAATAGAGATGGAGACATTGTACTTGGCATGGCAGTAGATTGAAAAAAAAAAAAATATATATATATATATATATATATATATATATATATATATATATACATTAGATGCTTTATAGAAATTTTTAGATGAATGGGAAAGGTTAGCCTTGGTGAAAAGCACCGAGAGGGAGCAGGACTGGATGCGATGTGAGGAATAAAGTGGGTTCTGTGTTTCAGATACTGAAATCTTAAAAATTTCCATAAGTCAGTGTTGAAAAGGTCCCATGCTTTTTGCAACTCTTCAAAGCTGACAAAAGTAGTGGTTCCCTCAAATGTAGTAATTAAGTCTAAAGTCCACTTGATTCCCTTAATATCCTATTACTGGGCCAGCTTGCGAGTTTAGTGAGTGACTGGGAAGCTGAGTGGTTTAAAAGGATAAAGTGCCATGATTTAAGATATTTAGGGAGATATCTTTGATACGGGTCTATACCACTTCATCAAAATTTCAGTTTAGCGAATCCCTATTCATCAAACCCAATTGAGCAACAGCTTGCTCCAACAAATGATTGTTTCAGTGAGCTTCACACAGGGAAAGAAACTAGTCGGTCCGCTAGCAACCATACAAAAAACTACAAAATCTTAAAAAACAGCTAGGTTGGGGGCTTTGCCCCTACACCACCTCTAAATAAATATACCAACTTTGAGATCACACTACAGTGAGGAAAAGTGCATATTCCCAATGATGGCTGACTAGTTTCTTTCCCTGTGTGAAAGTTTGCCGAAACAATTGTTGAAGTGAACTTTCGATCAGTTGGGTTCGATGAAAAGGGATTCGCTAAATTGAGATTTCAGTGAAGTGATATAGATCCTTTTATACCAGCTTACACTCCAAGGGGGGTAGAAATTCATAATACTATTAAGGTGCAACAAAGAAGCCAGGGACAGAGTTAAGTTTTGGAGATCTGGTTAGAAAAGGAAGTGATGTTTTGATCTCTCCCAATAAAGATAATGCAACCTTATAAGTAGATAGGAGGAGATATAAGCTATTTTCAGTAAAAGCAGAAAAATTTTCAGTGAAACAACATTTTAACATAAGTGGAAAATGTAGGAATGGCCCAAGGGCCTGTTATCAGTCTGCCTGCTACCTTCCATTTTTGATTAAGTTGCTCACTGTCACGGGGCTTTTTAGTGCTCATCAGAAATTATGGTTCTGCCAGGATGGTATATTCATAACAAAATGCACATGCTGTATTAAAATGTAATGGCCTCAGTCTTTTGCACTGATTTTGCCAAGCAGAGGGTGGTTGCAGCACCTATCTTCATCCATTGCATGTTGCTCAATCAGCAGCTGTAATGAAAAGTAAATAACTTTTATAGACCCTCATGGGTTTGTATTAAGTAATGTATGTGCTATTTGTTAGATTGTAGAAAATATAAATACACTGTGTCTCTGAAGACAAAAATATCATGGCTTACAAAGTTTGATGAAGTTTTTCCTGAACCTTTCTCTGTAGATCCTCTCCGGTTCTGGCCTTCATACTTGTTCCCATTTTCATTTGTACTTTACCTGTGCAGTGATCTAGTGATGCTCAATGTCCTGTTCTCACTGGATTCCTTTCAACTGCTGATCTATGGATGCTTGTTTCCCACATAGTCAAATATGTTTGTTTATCACTTTCTGTAACCATAATTATGTACTCATTGCATGTTGTAACAATGTGTATGGACTTGAACTGTAATGCTTTAAACTGACTCTGAGAGTGTAGCATCTCTGACAAAAAGGAAGACATTTTATTATGTTTTAAATGCTCCCTTTTTGTTTATGCTTTTTCTCTAAAAATTGGAGTAACCTTGGAGTGATAATAGTAAAGTGAGGGAGAGTGTGGGCACTTGCCACAAAAAAAATTGTTTCCAATTTGTGAATGTTTTCATTGCACAAAACTCACTTGTGGGTGAGTGCCTGGGCTTAGATCTTATACAGACTTGAGTGCTTTCTGCGTCTGGAGCTGGGCACTTGTATTTGGAGGCTTTGGGTTTCAAGGTATTAGAGTGGCACCATTTTTAGTATTTAAGGCAATGACACTTCTACTGATAGTCTTTTCTATGCAGTTGCTGTGAACACATTGTGCGTTTAAGGGATAAAAGCTCAGTAGTGTTAAACCACATGTTACAATGAAGAAGCCTCAATTAATGAAAAAGAGCAAAGGCAGCCTGAGATTCCTTGTGACTCATCAAGTTCCAGCTGGATGAGGCTTCAGCTGCTTGATTTCATATCTTTGGTATTGAACTCCCTGATTGCTGTTTTCCAAGGGAAATCACCATTGGTGCAATTTTTATATATGCACTGCCAATGATTCATTTTCAAATTTCACTTGTCCTCATGTTTGTGTAAACAAAAAATTAGTATAAATAAATTTGGGGGTGTGAGGAGCTTACCTCTACAAAAAAAAAATAATAATTTTTCATTGACATGAATCCCTCATCAG
The DNA here is from genome assembly GCF_019279795.1 of Protopterus annectens. Taxonomy (NCBI): domain Eukaryota; kingdom Metazoa; phylum Chordata; order Ceratodontiformes; family Protopteridae; genus Protopterus; species Protopterus annectens. The sequence continues at coordinate 540,540,507 of NC_056729.1, read as the reverse complement.
TTGAACTCAGTGAGTTGAGTCTTTGGATTGTTGTAACTTGGGGTTTAACAGGTAAAATGGCAGGCAGTTGCCATACTGGAAGTAACAGCCCCTTTGGTAAGAAACAGTATTTAAGTTGAGTGCAGGCCTCATTTTACCAAATCTCAGCTATTGCATCTTCCAGGAGGTGCAACATGATGTCAAGGGTGACATATTGTTAACTAGATGATGATAAATGTTATCAAAAAATTGAAGAATTTTTCAGAGCAGCAAAAGTATATACAATATTTTTTACATATGAAAAATGGTAAAAGGGAAAAAAATTCAAAATAAGGGAAATAATCATTGTTTGGAAATCAACTTAAAAGAATTCAAGTGATTCATGGGCAGTTTCAAGTAATTAATTTGCAATGTTGAATCATTATTTTTCCAGTGGGAAATATATATATATATATATATATATATATATATATATATATATATATGTGTGTGTGTGTGTGTGTGTGTGTGTGTGTGTGTGTGTGTGTGTGTGTATATGTATATATATATATATATATATATATATGTGTGTGTGTGTGTATATATATATATATATATTAAAATATATGAAAACAGACTAATAAATTTCAGATGAAAAAATGCAGAGTGGCAGATTGGTATTGTTTACATTAACTGTTGTACTTTCAGGAGGATCATTACATTTAATTAACTCTTCAGAGTAAACAGCAGTATACAGTAATGTGATATCCAGGATGTTTTCTTTATTTATCCATCGGTTAATTTTTGTAAACCAGATTAACCATACAGGGCAGAGCTCCCAAACTTCAATACATAAGCTCTCAAAAGTGCACTTAATGTATACGGTTAAGTATGTAATTAATAATACAAACATTCCAATACTGCTTTGTTACTAAACATGTATAGTTCCATTACTGTTCTGCGACGAAGCACACATACTTCACATTTCTAAAATGTACAGAAATAAGCTATGAATGAAATACAGCAATAAATGTGCTGCTATAGTAATTATTGATTCTACACTGATATTATGTTGACTGCTATTTCTTTATTTATATCTCCTCCTTATAGAAAGAGTTGTGACTGAAAAGCATCATTGGATCAGCTTACCTACTGGGTAAGCAAATATAAATAAATAAGTAAAAGAGTGACAAAGTAATTTTAAGTACAAAAGGATTAGATGCTAAAGAGAACAAGAAAGTTATTTCTTGTAATCTGGACAGGTTAAAATGTTCAATTTAAAGTCTGTTAACTGTGTGTTTGAACTCTGTAAACTTGTATCTAAGTACAATACTGCATGGAAGTTTATTCCATTTACCAGGTAGGAACAATCTTGATATACTTTCTTCCATTTTGGGGAGCCATGACAGAACCTGGAATAATTTATTGATTCACAAACCTAACTTCTTCATTGGTCTGTGAGTTGTTAATTATGTAATTAAGGGAACATAATGGTTACAGTGCAGCAATTTAATTGGGAACATACGTTGATCACATAATAGCCTGTATTCAGTCAGACTTTATCAAGTTCATGTCAGGTCAGCACTATGATGAAACCATGATGAAAGCTTAGTTACAAATTTGGCAGCCTTATTATGAGTTCTGTTAGCTTATGAGTTGCATACCTGATTAGAAGTACCATCACTGTAGCATCATGATAGGAGTTTAGGATGCATTAGGACACGACTAGTACTATTGTAGTATCTGATCTCCAAAGTTGTTTGATTCTGCACAATGCACTCAGTTTATAATCGGTGTCTTTAAATGCATTAAGGTGATCTTTAAAGAACAAATGCTTGTTAAGAATAATTCAGAGGTACTTCTAAGTACCAGCCTGTTAATTATGGGAAGATTTTTCACCATTAGAAAGGGACTTAAGTTTAAGAGAGGTTTCATTTTCACATCACTGCTTATCAAAATAAATTATTTCTTTTTATTATTTTGTCTTCTTTTCATTTAGAATAATTCAGATGTCTTAAATACAATTTTGAGTGAGTAGAAGTCTGTCTGTAATTATCTGAAGAGCCTTTCTAGGGACTTTGTTGTATGTGTGTAATTCATCAACATACTGTATACATAGTGTTTCATGTGTTTGTTAATGCATCATGCTGGCATGCAATAAAAGATGGAGAAACCCAAGCAATGATGGACCCTTGAGGAACTTGTTTGCACTACTGATACGGTTTCGAAAGCATTCTGCGAAGACATGACTTGTTTTCAGTCTGATGGTTCATGAACGATATCAGGGAAGGAATATTATAGCATTTCTTTTGGGTATGGGGTCATAACGTTGTAGTCCATATGACTGAAGGCTTTTGGGAAATCAAAGAAGATAGCTCCATGTGTATGTCTTCATACATACTAGTAGAGACATGTTCTACATTCTACAAGAGTCATGAGCCCAGTCTGGGAGTCATGCCTAGTTTTCAATACATTCTGTGTTTTAGGAACTTTATCATGCCATCATAATTAACTGGAAAACTATAAACCTCAAACTTTTTCTAGTATGTTTGCTGGCAAACTCTGTATGCTTATACAAGGTTGTGCTTTGGAACAGCAGGATAATCTTGGTCTCTTTTCATATATCTGGTACAACCCCTTCTTTGATACTTCTGGTGATAAGTTTGGGTATAGGTATTGCAATGCAGTCAGCTACCATTCACAGTAAGGTCAGTGAAATTTGACCGATAGATAGTGAGCCATGATTTTTTTTTATTTGTCTTAGGAAATTGGATACAATTGCTACTTTTGTTGGAATAAGGCTAAAGTACTCTCCTGTTATGTCAAATGAGTTGTGTTCATACAAAACATGATTAGAAAGCCTTTGTGTCAGCTTGTCTGTAGTAGCAGCAAAATATGTTTTGCACTTTTCAGAATTTTTATGAATGAATTTAAGTGGGTCTTCCAGTACTGAATGGGATTTTCCCACCAAGCTCTATATATCTTTTAACAAATAAGAATTTTTTGTTTGTGTGTGTGTGTGTGTGTGTGTGTGTGTGTGTGTGTGTGTGTGTGTGTGTGTGTGTGTGTGTGTGTGTGTGTCAGTTTTGGCTGGCTATGCAGTAATACATTTTTACATTTCTTATAGTGATTTAGCACTCAGAAACTGTTTTTGTTGTGTTTGTCATGCTAAGAGTAATATGATATATATCCCTGCATTTGCCTGCTATTGTTTCCTGAAGTAGTTTTTGTAATTCATGAAAGTCTTTTGTTCTTAAGTCTAACCATTTTCGGTTGTGATGTGTCATTATGTTATTTACAGACATCTTATACATATTTTATTTTTAATTTTTTAATTTCACTTGTAATGGTGTTTTGTGGAAAACACCTTAATAGGCTTGAATGTAATCTGCCTGGATGGTACAAATCTGTATCATATTTTATAAGTATGTTACAGAAGAAGTCAAGAAGACCTCACCTAGTCTATCTTATGGGCAAGATCTTTAGATTCCTTCCAGTGTCAATCTTTCTGGTGAAAAGGGACAGACAAATTTTTATATTACAAATGGATGTTGGAAGTGACTGTATGATCAGCTAGTGTACCACAGATCATTGCATTTTCAATGGAGCTGGTTAAAAATTAAATCAAAAATGTTTTCAGCACCTGTTCTTTTGTCTCTTTTGCAGTCATAGATACTAGCTGAGAAAAGCCATAGACATACAGTCAACAATTGTTCGTTTAGACCACCTTGCTGCCCGTGGAAATCAGTGTCACCCAAACATACACGTTTCTGGATGTATGTTCGTCATACCTGATCAGTGTACTGAGAACAAGTTTTAAAGTATTTTTCTGAATTAATGAACATACAGCATAACTTTATTTTTCTTATACAGATACAGTCACTGCTTCTCTTCCAGGCAGTATTGGAGACACGGTGCTCAATAACTTCAATCCAATGGTGGCCTGGCCTCGAAGTGTCATCCCTCTTGGTCTTTTGCAAACACAATAATTAATATATATTGTATGCCCCAAAATACTGAATTTTGTACCTTGTATCAAAGGAAGAAAACCAAATTACGAAATGCCATGTTGGTCCACTAACAGAAAACACAAAAACAATGGAACACAGATTTGATGCAATTCCTTGAGTTTTTGAGCTGGCATGAGCCTGTTATGGTAGCCAAACAACGTCATGCAGTACAGGTCAGCGAACAGAATGATCTCCTTTCTTGTAAAAGAACACACATACATAGGAGACTAAGAATTCAATGTCTTGTCTCCCAAAATGAAGAATGAATGAGCAAACATTTTGATATCTATATGAGCAAGGATTTTGACATCTATCAGGCTATAGTCACTGATCAATTAAAGCTAAACACCTCTGCATTGTTTTGCTTACTAAGACTCTGCAGACCCCTTATCTGTGTCTTTCCTAATTAGACACATTGTCCACTCTTCCATGTTGGCACTATCCACACTGGCACCAAGGAAATACCAAGACAGTGGTAGAAAACTCAAGACAGGGCTAGGCTGTGAGGATTCATCTTGAGACAATATGGATTCTTCTTTTAAAGAAAGAGTATTATACAAAAACTGAACATGTTCCCTTATTACATTCCTCCCTTCTCAATCCCACATTTGCTGTTCTGAAACATCACTCAAGTCAAGTAGTTCTTAAAGACAACAGCATGTTTTCAATTGAGTTGATACTTGCAATCAGACATTTTTCACATGCAGAGTCCTTCTGACCTTGACATGCACAATACTTACACAAATGATTAGCAAAAATAGTTTTATGAGCAATGAACACGTCTATGCTTTGTTGAAGTAAAAATACAGTCTGAACATATTTTGATTTCAATTTCATTTCTGAATATATTGCCATACATCAGCTTTTTAATGCACTTTCCTCACTATCCTCTTTTGACACGATTTCCTTAATTGTTATCAGTGATACTTTCTCACTTCTATTTTTAATATACACAGTTTGTAATTTAATACTTTTTCTAGATGCAACAAGTCAAGACGCTTCATGATCAACATTTTGCATGTAAGTAAAATCATGCCTAAAAGAATTATTATAAAGGCAGTAAGAATAAAGAATTTAAATACACTTCCTCCCCAGCCAGAAAATAAATTTGCCAATCAAGCCCATTGAGAGCTGTCAGCTTATTTAGCATGATATAACTCCACAACCTTTTGTATAATTTCTAGGTGACTGAATGGTATGCTCCTTATCTAGTATAAATGAACAGCATTCCTTTTGGATGAGTTCACACATACCTTCCTTAGAAACAAGGGTGAAATCAAGCATCATTCGGTTCCATCCTGCGATGCCAGTCATTTCAATAGTAACTTAATTTACTGATTGAAAAGCTGCATTACTCAATACTTTTAATAATTTAGACAGTTTTAATTCTCAAATTGACTTTACTGCTCCATAGGCAGATTATTACTGCTCCATATGCAGATAAAATACCTGCTCCTGAAATAACATCATCACCCAAGTACATATGTGACAGTCCTTTGAATGCAATCTTTTCTAAATTATAGTGATAAATCCAGGATGCATATATCTTTCTGACAAGATTTTTAATGTCCTTTGTTTCCCTCTTGGGGTGAACATTGTGAATTTTCCCTCTCGGTAAAGTCTGTTTATGTCAAATGACTGGAATAATATGACCAATATTACAACTTCCTGACCAGCTTGCTGGTAACCAGAGGTAAGCTTGGTCTCCGCATATATAATAAAACTCAGACAACATGGCTATGGTGCGTCCTCATGCCCATTATATATTCGCCGGGTGATATTACAGTTAATCTGAAAAACAGGAGTTGTTCCATTTTTAATGTAGCAAATATGTCCCTTTACCATCATTAGTAATTGGAGTGGAACTAGTTTGAAGGAGTAACATTATGCCAAGAATTATGTCTGCCTTTTTTGTTTTTGTTCGATAGTACTGTTCCAGATATTGCTCCCACTTCTGTTTCTATTGCTGGTACTGGAAACAATGGAGTGTCCCCCCATGTGCAGTTCCGATATGTACACACATCCAACAGTCACTAACATTTATTGTCTTGGCATAAATATACAATCCAACAAAAAACATTGATATTAGAATGTCAGTCTGGTCATCTTTGCTCAGTTTCAATAATTTATTTCTGATAAAAAATTGTTCAGTACTTACAATTCTGTTGGCTTCTGATGAAAGAAGGAAATGCAATAGAAGGATGATAAATGCCAATATAACTGTTCTAATAATAAGTCCATATGAATATTGATCAGGCCAGGAATGGAGAGGATTCCCAAAAATTTGCAACAAGGATGATACACTGTCTTTTTATTGTTCATATAGTACTGACTGCCAAACAAACTCCACACAGGGTTCTGATCTGGTGGAAGCCCCATGAGTGGCATTTGGTCACCTGACACATTTCCCGAATCCTGGGCTGAGTCCCTCTCATTGTCCTTTGTAGATGAGGTTGCTGGATTACTAGCTTTCACTTCCAGTCATTTTGGTCTCCATGGTTTTTTTATGGTACTGGAGGCAATCAGCTTATCATCAGTAATAGGTGGAATGATGCTGTGAGTGTCTTGTTAATGTACATCACTAGGGAGAGCCTTCTTAACATGCAAGACATGAATCCAAGTTGTTAATCCTAGCTATTGTATAGACAACCAGGAAAAGTCTTTCCATCTTGGCTAGAGAGTGTGTCATCTGGAGAAGAATATGATGTATATGTGATCTTTGGGTGCAATATGATGACAGGAGGCAAGATTGGGTTGTTGTTGGGCTGTAATAACCTGTGGATGAATATGCTGCAGGATGTTAATGAGAAACTTGCAATAAAGAAAAATAGGTTAATCAATGTCTTGCAACTCCAAATTACTGGGCAGTGGTGTAACTGGAATACTCATGGATCTTCCTATCAGAATGTCATGGGGACAATATTTTCTATCGGTACTAACTACATTGTGAATACTAAATAAAACAAGAGGCAATGCCTCTGGCCATTTAAGGCTAGTCTCCTCACACAATTTTGCAGTTCAAGTTTTAAAAGTCTGGTTCATTCTCTCAACAATTCCTGAAGCTTGGGATTTATGCAGGCAATAGTACTGCATGTTCACTTTCATAATTTTACACATATGTTGTATGACCTGACTTGTAAAATGGGTTTCCCTGTTTGATTGAGTACAACAAGGTACACCAAATCCAGGTATTATTTCTTGCAATAGTTTTTGGGTGACTGTGATCACATCATTTCTAGCACAAGGATAAGATTCAACATACCCAGAAAAATCAGCCACAATTACCAAAGCATAGTTGAACTTTTGATATTGCAGGAGCCCATTAAAATCACACTTTACAGCTCAAAAAGGTCCCCATGGCATTTTTTAGATTGTGTGGGAACAGGAACACTCTTTGACACATTATACTCCACACACACACACACACACACACACACACACACACACACACACACACACACACACACACACTACAAAAATTTACAAACTGCTGAATGACTTTGGAAATGTAAGGAGAATATTTTCCCAAATGAGAGGGCAAATGATAAGACCATACCAGTTGAACTAGAAAATAATGTGGTACTACTAGCCTGCCATCCAGATGGTACCACAATGAGTCTGAAGAGAGGCTACAACTGTTATGTATCCACCTTACCTTTTCAGAGTCATCAGCTTGGTTTTGAAAAGACAACACTTCCTGTAAAAACACAGGTGCATTATTTTGTTATAGTTGCTGCAAAAAGAATTTCCTAAACAAGATAAGACAATACAGCTTGTCTGGCTGCCATGTCAGTGAACGCATTTCCTTTTGAAATATAAGAATCATCAGTCTTATGAGCAGCACACTTGACAACAGCTATTTCCCAAGGTAAGACCATTTAACAGTTTGTTAACAAATACAGAATTTTTCATAAGAGTTCCTGCTGATGTCACATACACTGTTTCTCTCGAAAGTGTCCCAAAATCATGAACTACCCCATAGGCATAACATGAATCCATCTCAAACTGTGCTAATTTTGTACATTTTTGTTAATTAGTGTTATAGTTTAGATTACTACACTGGATGTACATTGTACATTGTAAATAGTATTAATGTTTGCCACTTTGTTTGTTCAGCATTATTTAATTTGTCTCAACTGTATGCAAATGGGCCTTGTGCCTAGTCAGACATTACCCGTTAAACAAATGGAATAAATAAATAAAATTTGTGAAAATTATCACTGCTCTGTCTTTTGCTAATTTGCATGTTTCAGTAATGGCCACAAATTCAGGTATTTGAGAAGACATACTTCTGTTTAATTGTCCAACCAATAATAATTGGTTTGCTGTGCACGCGCAAAATGTTGCTATTAACGAGCCATCTTCTCTTTGAACACAGGATCCATCAACAAATAAATGCAACTCAGAATTTTATAGTGGGACATCTTTTACGTGGTTATCTACAGATACACAATCATGGGATTAGCCTTCATCAGCTGTAGGGATTGAAGAAGCAGAGTTATGTGGTGGACATGTAATAACCTGTAAAGAAAGATTGTTAAGGAAAGACTTCATATTTAAACAATCTTGAGGCAGATAAATGCTGTGTTTTAGTTCTTAACAACAATGCTTCTGCAAATGCAGAACTGCTACAAAGGTCTCATGCTCAATAGTTAGGGTAACTGCCATTTGCATTATGAGTGCTGTCATGGCCAATACCTAAGGCAGTGGAGGAGGGGTTGTTGCTACAGGATCAAGATTGGCACTCAATAAGCAACTGGTCTAAAACCATTATATTTACATTGTGATAATAATACTAACATTTCTTTGTTCCTTATGCAGCAGAATAGAAATAATTTCTCTGAATAATCTGATAACCCAAGAGTGAGAAGATTAGAAAGTACAGATTCCAGCTGGACAAAAGCCTATTCATGGTGCTGTTGCCAAGGCAAGGGCTCAGGGGTGTCTTTTTTTCAATAATTTTAACAAAGGCTTTTCTATTTTCTGCATCATTTGAAATACATTGTCAGTAATAACCTATCAGTCCCAGGAAAGCCTGCCTCTGTTTCAACATTGCAGGGAGTGTGACAGATGTTGCACAAATCTATGGGTGTCCTTATCTGGTTTCTTAACAGGTAAAATAGGTGTATTACCTGGACTTCTAGTAGGGACTCGTATTCCTTGCTGGAGTAATGCAGAAATGACAGGTTCATTCCCTACCTTTGTCTTTGTTAAAGCTAAAGGGCACTGGACTACCGCTGGTAGGGACTCATAAGGCTTTAAAATATCCTAACTTTTCTGCAACTTTTATGAGTCCTATCTCATTGTCATGGGTAGTCCATAGCTGTGGAGGAACAGCTTCCATTTCCACCAGATTAGTTATATTAGAGGTTTGTTCCAATCTAAGTACTGTGAAGAGTGTATCTTTATCTTTACAAATATTGTCTGAATACAAACCCAGGGGGGCAAGGTTTATTTGTGATGTCTAAAGACTCAGCCTGGAGTACAGTACACAGTACATCATAATTTACATAATGATTTTGTATCTAAAAGATTTAAAGGGGCAAAATTTCCCACAATAAAGGCATGCTGATCTTGCAATAGACCTGTTTGAATTGAGACACTCTTTATCTCTGAATAATCTAATGGAATCCCGGAGACCTCCACACTTCAAACAGATCTTGTTGAGAGTGGGAAGATTTTTGCATTCAATGACGTTAACTCATTACAGCCTAGTGTGCCTTCAGGCTTTTCTGCAGTTACCTCCTACTGACACCTCTAGGCATCAAATATTGCGTGTCCATATTTGCAATAATAATTCCAAAACCATGCTACAGACAAGATATCAGAAGATTTCATCTTAAATCATATATGATGGCAAACACAGCTGTATTGATTTTTGACCTCTGTCTAATGCAGCTAAAGATAATACTGTTCATTTGTATTGTAATCATTTTTATATTTCTCTAAATATCTCAACATTCAGGTAACACAGACAGAACTGCATAGCCTCATATGAAAGCTCATGGCTATATGAAGAAGATCGTGGCTGCAGTATGTGTCTTGCCTAAATAGTTACTGACATATCATAAGCTATTTATACATTACAAAATGAATATTCACAACCTTTATTTTGGATTATAAAATTCAGTTTAAAGCATCAAAATGAATGAGTGCTGCTAGTGTAAAGATTAATTTACCCTGAATTGCCATTTACAGTTTTCTAGTAACATGGTTCCAAAGATATGAATATTTGAACTGTAAGGTGATAAGTTATTTTTTTGAAAGGCTCATCAAGCTACACTTACTGGATGTTAAAAGCAAACATTCAAAAGAGCTGCACTAGATGAAACAGATCAAGTTGCTCAACTTGCTACTGTGTCAATAAAAGGAAGAGTAGAACTGCGCACTGTAATGTTAAAAAAGGGGCCTTCCTGGTCTACTAGTACCAAAAGACATAGGTGTGTCTCCTATTAATGACTGACCCTGCCTGCTGTGTTGCTTGGACATGGGGCTGACTGGCAGGATGAAAAGATAAATTTGTTGGTTGAAAAAAGGAACACTCATTACACCAATGTCCACTCTGGCCACAGTTAAGACAAGAGCTAACACGTGACCCATGCTGCTGTGTTTGAGGCAAAGTAGAGGGGTAACAGTTTTGTGGAAATTGTCCTGGGCTTGGAATAATCTGAATCCACCGCTACCTCGAATACTGCAAACAATACCACTGAAGAAAGCTAACTGCTGAAACTGGTTTGGTTGACAATAAATCAGTTCTTTTGCTATACACACTCAGGGTGCTGGATTTTGTTTGCAGTATTCAAGGTTGGTTTATCCGTGCATCAACCGTACTTGCTAGCCTGCTCTTCTGTACGTCCACCGCTACCTCCCCATTCCTCCCACTCTTCCCCCTTCCTGAAGAATAGATTGCTGAAGTTGAATATCCACTAATTTCTTTTGTTGTTCTTTCTCTAACTTATGTTGTTGGTCTTTCTCTTCTCTGACTATGTTATCTGCTATGGATTGTGCTTGGCTAACAATTTCATGTATACCTAAACTGTTCCAATTTAAACAAACCTTTTCCATCTGGTCTCATAATAAGCCTTCTACAAATGCTGCTGACAGCCCACTGGCCTGAAAAAGCCTCTAACACAACTATCATGCTCAGTAAGCATGTATCAATAGATCTCTTTTCCTTGTGAACAATAGCTTTAGTTCATGCCCAAATAGGTGTTGGAGAGCATGTTGCAGTTATTGTTTTTAATAAGTTGGCTTTCATGGTTCAAATCATTCATCTGTTATGTCCTGGAATATTATCTGTTATGGTTTCCCATATTTTTCTAAAAATACCTGGAGGGGTAGAAGCCTTTAAAACTGCCCTCAAGTCTTCAATTGTAGTTTTTTTTTGTAACCGCTCATGTCCTTTTAAAATCTTAGCATATTTGGCTGAATGTGTTTGAATGGGACGGAGAGAATACACAATAGTTTTAAAATCTACTGCAGTCCATAGGTGGTCTACCCTTACAGTGGGCTCAGCATCTCCATCCCTGGCTGTTGCAGGGTTAGGAGCATCTCTCAAAGGGTGAATCTGAGTATCAGGTAGTGAGGTGGTAGCAGGGTATCATTATCACAGGATATGTCAGAAGTTGATGTAAACTCAGAACTTTGACTGGGATGTGGGTTCTGTAGAACAGAGTGTGTGTTGTGACTTTAAGAAGCATTTCAAAGTGAGGGCACGTGCATATAAATAGGGAGCATGTGAAGGCAGCAGTGCCATTTTGAGTGAACAGCCAGAGTGTTAACATTTATGAGTACAGTAGTCAGTCTGTTTATAAGTTTATCTAAGTTTACATTACTAAGTCTCAATCCTGATGTGATTGTATGTAATAAAGCTGCTTGAATTGAACCCACAACTGTTCGTCTGTTTTATCCTGGCTAGACGAGTGACAGGTTCCACCTGCATTTATATCTACTGATAAGTATTACACATTGTGTAATTCACTTTTTAAATGTCTTTAAGGTAGTTACTTTGCTAGAGGAGGCACATTTATTACCAAATCATTTTAATATGTCTGTGTGTTTTTTCCTCAGATACGTGTCTGTTCTGGATAAAACTGTGTGTTTTTATTTCCTATTCTCTTTTTGAACATTTGCTCAGAATTTGAAACAGTATGTCACTGTCACTGTTGCCAGAATCTAGTGTTGTAAACAAATACTTTAGGGTGGGTTTATGTACTGGAAATGACTTGGGCATAGAGATATCAGTGGTAAACAGCAGAGTGGCTATCTTTGAGTCATTCTCCTGCTGCTTGTTCTCCAGGGGTGGGGAGACCTTATTCGCTTCGTAAGAGGCAGAATGGTCTGCATAAGGGGATGCTGAAGGAATCCAGGGCCAGTCATTGCCAGGGCTGTCAGGTTGAGTTATTTTTAAATGTTCTAATTGTTTTAAAGGGTTAAATCCCCAAGTACCATGCAATCTGCCCCACGTTCATTTTTGTAATGCATTAACTGTCCTATTAGCTGCCTGCAGCTGTGTTTTTAATTTTGCATTATTAAGTTTTAAAATTCTGACTACAGATTAATTTTCCTTATTTTTAGATTCTTCTCACCAGTCATTAAAAAATGACTTACAAGAAGTAGGTAATTTGTCTCCTTTCTGTTTAATTTTTTTTAAGATTTTCTAAAATAGCCTTATCAAGCATTCCACCCTCAGGGAACTGCTCTGCACTATCATTTTTAGTGAGCTCAGCCCATTTAACTAAATAGTTACAGCTGTCTCTTCCATATTTCTAAAACATGTGCTTAGCTACACTTCCAGACACTGGCTATTTTAATACCTATACATTTTCACCCATTGTAAATCTGACACAATGGAAAAATTGCCCAATCTCATACCATAAAACCGACTGTCATACAATATGATGAAATCCACTTTCCTACAATGAAACCCGCTTTCATACCATATGATGAAACTTACTCTTAATTACTAATATAATGAAACCTACTGTCATACAATAATTACTGTACCACTGAAAAAATATGTAACAAAAGCTTACCATCAAAGATTTCAAACTCTGGTGCAGGTAAAAAATATAGCTGTGAACTAACACACTAGAACTGTACTAGACAGCAGACCTGTTAAGAATGGGCCCAGGAGATGATTTCTGCTTCATCAACTTGCATACAGCCCAAAATCCGAGACTTCATGGCACCAGCTACTGTGGTAGCCAAATAACATCATGCAACACAATTCAGCAGAATAGAATGATCGCCTTTGTTGTAAAAGAATACATGCAAGTGGGAGACTAAGCAATCAAGATCTTGTCTCCCAGAACAAACAAACTAATTATTTTATACTGTAAAAAGTGCATGGTTCAACATTTTATCTATCAGACAATAACCATTGACCAATTAAAACTAAACACCTCTGCATTGTTTTGCTTACTAAAAATCTGCAAACCCCTTATCTGTGTCTTTCCTAATTAGGCACAAGCTCTGATCTTCAATGTTGGCCTTATCCATGCTGGCACTTAGGAAATACCAAAACAATGGAAGAAAACTCAAGATAGGCCTAGGCTCTCGGGATCCATCTTGAAACAATGTGAATTCCCCTACTAAAGAAAAAGTATCATACAAAATGTGACACCCCAACTCTGGGCCAGTAAGCAAGCAGTCTCAGTCCTCACCACTAACACCAGTGGGGGATGTCACCGGGAGGATAACAGGTGCTGTACACATACAGTATCTCCAGATGAAGCTCTCTGCATCAAGCACAGTCAGACACACTTTCCCTTAAGAGCACACAGGGAACACAGTCAGTCTGAGGATGGTTTCTCCCTCTCTCTCTCTAGATCCCCAGTAAGACTCCCCACTGGCACAGCTACAGGGTTGAGTTCTCAGCTGAATGTCACTGCCCAAGTAGTTGACGCATACACTCTTGGAGATTTAATTTACACACACACACATGCACACACGCACACACACACACACACACACACACACACACACACACACACACACACACACACACACACACACACATGGGAAAGGCTGGCACAGGCTTACTAGCTATGTTCCCTTCTGCCCAGATTATAAGGTCGTTATCACCACCACCAGACACTCCTGCCAGCTACCTTAAGGCCCTTACAAGGGTATCCAATATACTGACTGAAATTAATATTAATACAAATGGTAGTTTGACCAAGAGC
>NC_056729.1:540478852-540521352 GCF_019279795.1 Protopterus annectens | reverse complement strand
ATAAGACTTCACTACACAAAGGCAAGCACTAAAAATATACACATAATGGTATAAAAGCAACAGATAAAAGTAAATCAAAGCCACTGTTAATAAAATAGTCAGCTAAGAAAATAGCCAAGCATTGTCCCAGATGAACTATAAGCTATAAAAATGAGAAACCTAAGGCTGCAAAGTACCCCAAAGCACTCAAAGGAAAAGTAGTCAAACATTCCAGGACCTTCAAATCTGCACAACCCCAACGCGATACCTCCTGCCATCATGTACCACAAAACAAATGAAATGCAATATCTCAAAAAGTCTGGTGGGGTTGACGTTCAGTAAGTCTAAGCTGACAGTCCAACACCCAGGTTCCATTCATCATCCAGGTGCAAAATCTGAAAGAAATTTGCTGACACATCACAGCTGAAAATTTGCTCAGCTCCAACAAATTAGAAAAGTCCAACAAAAGTCAGCATTCTGGAAGATGAACGCAAAGCCACAACAGTATCCAGCAATAGTCAAATACCACAGCATCCTAAGACAAGAATGCCAAGCTGAAGCCAACTGCAGTGGAACTGAAAGCATCCTTTTTATTGTGCTATCAAAGCTTGTAGAATATTAGCTAAACAGCAGCTTAACTACAACAAACCAGGCCATAATGCAAGACAGTCCTGAAGAACAAGTACTCAGAATCCAAGGCAAAGGTCAGGACAGAAGTAATCCAGCATTTTATCCATAGGCAGCCAGACACTGCCATCTTCAGATCAGCATGTGATACCTTCACTTATTGAACTTTTAGGTACTATAATTAAATAATGAGCCATAAGTGAGACATAGATAAGCGACTATTCATCTGTTCCGCGTGACATCCATGCCTTACTGTAACTGATAGCATTTTTGTGAATAAGGCTGTTTTGGAAAACAGGACCTATCCAGTATATTTATCTAAACCTTGTTCTCATGTACAGCTGAAGTTAGTCTGACTGTGCTTATACAGTGCCCCAACTAGTGGATGTGGTTACACATAGTTTAGTTGGTACCATCACCCAGGATATATGTTTATGATAGTTGTCTACTGCTATCTGAAGGTGGAACAGAGGGCAATCAAACTAAAACTTTTTCCAACTGTGTTGACAATTGTTGCTGAATGGCACTGAGGGAGCTCGTTAATTCAGGTTGAAGGTAAAATAATGATTTGTTAATTACTGTGGTTCTTATGTAAGAAATAACTAGAACCTAAGGTTTGGGGGTAGAGAAGCCTGAAGATAGTGACAGTGCTCATAAATATACCCTCTAGGTATGGTGATGATAGATGCCAATAACTATTTATAGGTTCATAGGTGTGTACTAGATTAATGACCACTGTGGGTTTTTTTAAGTCTACCCAATCTCTGACAAGTTACAAGTCTGGTACCCTTGGTAGTGTAAGCAGGGGATTGGGAGATGAAATGTATACAAGCAGGTGCCTGGGAGGTGAACCGTTTACAGGTTTCCTGAGTCTATTAGAGACACAGAGGCCAAACCATGGATGAATTTCTGTATCTAGTTGTCCAAGTTGCACTTGAACTGGCTTAGGGAGGAAATCTGCTTCAAATGGATCAGGAGCCTGTTCCACAGCAGAGGTAGTCTCTGAGATACATACCTATCTCTCCAGTAGGTACTTTATGCATAGCAAGGTAAAGAGACGGTCAAACACACTGATTCATGGAGATCTAAACAAACAACTTCAGAAGGAACCAATGATGTTGTGTTTGTGGCAAAAATAATACAAATAACTACTTCATACTGAAGCAAATTATGTGTTTTTGATAGAGTCTGAGGATCCCACTAATAGGGAAGGGAATACTCTTGGTAATTTTCATCAGGTTGCTAGTGACATGATGCAGGTTATGTCAGGTTGTCCAGTACTGGATGACAATGGTGGGACAAGCATGAAACTTTTAGTTAGGGTACTGCTGAGCTCATAGGCAATGGCTGCCTAAAATTAAGTGTTCATGCTTTGCTAGCCATAATTAATGCTATTTATAAGGGCATACAGAGAGCATATATTACACTTGCAATCCTATGCATTTAAAATGGATCATCAGGAAAGCTGGACTTGACTCTGGTGGACTTGGATGCTCAAACAGGAAATGTCATCCACCTTAATGGTGACACATATAATCTGACTGAAAAAACATGCCACAACAAGAAGCAGTGGAAAATGCATGTAAACCAGTCCAAGGACTTTGGAATACACATAACATATTGAAAACCAGTAAGAACATGCTTAATGTCATGCAGAAGAAACAAGCTAAGAATAGTTAATCTTTCTGAAAAACTATAAGGTAGCAAAAGAGCATGATTCATGGAGATGTTGCTTTCAATGGCACCTAACCATCTATAGGATACCCCTCTACAAGCAGATCAAGCTCACCAGCTGGTAAAAGAAGTGATGAAGAGAGACCCGGACACCTGGTCCACATAATGTACTTGGACAGAGTTAGAAGGCTGTTTAAGTTATCAATGGGACTAAGGGTCTTTTATCTTATACTTGCTGGCTATGCTGGCAGGTTATAAGAAGTGTACTCAACAGGGATGCACAGAGGATGTCGAAGAGCAAACAGGAGGGAGTTGTAGCCAAATTAATGCATACCCACACCTTAGTCATCAACTGGAAGGGATACAGACTTACATTCCCTGAATATGAGAGTACTCTTATATTTTATGAAGATCAGAAGGAGATATTGGAGAGTTGGAAGAAGAACACTTACAGCGCAGATACTTCAGCAAGTAAATCAGAATTCTGAGAGAATGAAAGCAATGACCATATCCAACTACATTATGAGGCTATCAGCAATGGCCAGAGGGATGCATCCAATAGTCTCTCTAAGGTGTCTTGTACTCTGCAACAGGGCCACTAGAAGATAAAAGGATTAAAACCTGTTCTGATGCTGAAGATTTATTATATCTCTGTCCTTCAGAGCCTGATCCCCTTTGAAAGGTCCATACAACAAAAAGAAGCAGTGGAAAGATCAAGGTAGTCAGAGAAATGAGCTGCCAGTTTTGGGTGAGAAGGAGAAACCAATTGAAACAGATGCAGTGAGAAACATGTCTTAGAATTTAAACAAGCAGAGAGATTGTACATGCATAAAGAAATGGATATAAAAGGAGCTTTAAAGGATGCATAAAGAAATGGATGTAAAAGGAGCTTTAAAGGAAATGACTGCTGCAATGCATATACTGAACATGTTAAGGCAAATGCTTTACCGGGGGCAGGATCAATCTTCTTCTGTATTTCCCTTAATAAATCATCAGCCTGTTTTGTTTTTGATGTGTGATGAGTGATTTCTCCCATTTGTCTGGCCCAATCTGAGTATCATTTGGTATGACTGACTGGAGAATTTCATTGACTGGGAAAGAACTCAAGTGAATGGATGAATCCTCTGGAGTTTTTTGCATACTAAGGGTGTTGACAAAAATCACTAGATAGGAGGAAGTACGATGTGTGGCATCTGAAAACAGGTGGAGATTGCATACAGCCTGACTAGCTACTTGGAGACTGCAGTTCACAATCAATATTTCGAGAGAATGCATGCAGTTCCAAGCCAAGGTTGCTACTCATTAAGCTATGCCACTAGAAATTTGGTATGTATAGTTAGAAGTGTATGACTGTTGTAGTTAGTCTGTCTGCAGTTTATTCTTCCTTGTGTCTTTATGTGATGACTGCTGCACAAAACAGTTCAAGTGGGTGCCAGCCAAGGTCAATGTACATAGTGCATGATACTGCTTGCACTTAATAGTTGGAGGCATGAAACACATAGCCTAGCTCCTTGCTCTATAATGAGCAATGCCAGTGCTTAGCAGCTGTATGTGGGCACTGACACTGCTTGTTGTGACCTTCTATACATAGTATGAGTCAAAAGAGAAATGACTGGAAACCCTGCATGGGCATATGTGAGGTGTGTTTATCTATTTTTTAAACTCCAAACAACAAGACTACTTCCACACTCCTCCAGTGTTCTGTGAATGGTTACACTGTTCACATAAACCAGTTCTCTGCACTTTATAAACTGTTTAAAAGTGTTCAACCATCCAATACACAAATGTAATAAATATAAAATAGATGTTCTGGGTGTTTCAGTTGGTGGTGCTGCTGCTACTACCACTGCCATCTTTGGAGTGGTTGAAAGGTATTGCCTGAGGAGTGGGTGCAGGTCTTGATGCTGCTGCATATAATAGTAAAATAAATGAAGAGAAAAAAATAATAAACAAAATACATATAACTAATGGAAAGGATAGTGCCAAAGAGGGTGGAGAGACAGAGAAATCCAAATACAGTGAAAACATAGAGCTGATATGTACTTGTCTAGGACTATGATTAATTTATATTTAATATAGGTGAGCAAACAACAAACATACCTCCTAAGTGAACAAAATTGTTAGAACAGACAGATGAGACTGGGACCTAAACTTACAGTCACCAACACCTGCATTCCAAAAGGCAAAGAATTAATATTATGAGCTATCTGGACAAAGAAAAAGTGGCTGTAGTCAAAGATGCACTAATAGGATGTTTGAAACAAATCTACATATTCAAAGAAAAGCTGTTGCTAAGACATACCTTTCACTCACTGGTTAAAAGCGAAGAAAACAAGCATATTGACAAAAAATGTCCATGATGCAGATGTCCACTTACCCCAAAATTTTGCACACACATTTCCCATATCCAGTGCTGTACATAGTGTAATGAAGCAGAAACCTCAACCGAAACATTATAAGAGCACAAATGGGGAGGGGAGTTGAACCCACAGGCATCCTCACAATGTGGGACCAAATCCTTAACATCCTGACCCACTGGTCTAAATATATGGCAGGATATATGCACACACACACACACACACACACACACACACACACACACACACACACACACACACACACACACACACACGCACACACACACACACACACACACACACACACACTAATAGCATTCAACAGTCATACTCTCACCTTTGACCCATAACAGTTATCACAGAAGTAGCAATGATTTATAAAAGGTATACTGTTTGAAAATTAATTTCTACTACTACTGATATTAAAAATTGTGCATTCCTAATCAATATTTGTCAGCATGGAAGGAGATGGTCAGCAGACATGCTGCTTTGCCAGGGATGGTCTGCATCACTCCCCTCTAGGCTTTCAAATATTAGCTTAAACATTATCCTCCTCTGTAGTGCCATTTTTAGGCTATGCCAAACTGAAAATACTTCTGACAGCAAATCAAAACCAAAAAAATCTACAGGTGTTTCTGCTCAGTGCTAGGATTCTAAACAAGAAACTTCACTGCCTACAAGCTCTGCACACCCTAGAGAATACTAATGTCTGTGCAGTCACTGAGACATGGAGGTGACTTGATTTGCAGCAAAAATAAATATACATCAAGGCTGGTCAAACAGGACGGTAGACTTGAGCTTCTCCACATTTAAATGACTACAGGAAAAATCCCATACCACTTCCTTACAAGCTACAGGTCCCTATCTATGGCCCAGGAAGTCCATAACACATATTTAAGTTTACTGAAAACACTCATCATCCAACCCAATACCATATTCATGGGTGACTGTAACTGCCCCACTATTAACTGAAAATCATATTTGACACCAAACATGCAGGCACAGATATTCATAGATTTTGTAAACACAAACTTCCTGGATCAGATTTTCAAAACACCGACCAGGGGAGCAAACATACTGGATCTGGCCCCCACTGATATGGGAGACCACTGCACATCCCCTAGTGTAATGTCCGTTCTGGGAAGGTCAGACCATAAAACAGTCTCCTTTGAAGTAAAAATAAAACCTGGAACTGGAACCCCAGCTAACCATGGAATGTTCAGAAACTACTCTAAGGCTAGCTTTCTATTATTAAGTGATAACCTGGCAAAATTTCAGGCCCCTCCTAAACCCTGAGAACACTGTTCACAGAACCCCTATACAAGTATGTTAATAGTTGCATAGAGACAGCTGTATCTACCAGGAATAAGTACAGAACTAACTCAAAAAACAAGCCACCCAGGTGGAATCACAACATCAGTAGGTTGTATAACAGAAGGATGAAAATCATAGGAAAACTTAAGAGTTGTAGCACCAAGAAGGATATAAGGACTCTCAGCAAACCAAACAAACAACTAAGAGGACAAATAAAGTCTACCAAAGTCATATCTTAAGTTAATTTCATCTCCCAGGCCAAAGACAACCAAAGGGCATTCTTTAGCTGTGTCCACAACCTCAAAGGCAATACACAACTGTGTGCAGAGCTCAGTCATAATGGGACAACCTATAATGAGCTAGAAGATATAGCGAACCTACTGGCAGACACATTCAGCTCTAACTTTACTCCTGTCTCCACCCAACCTCCCCTCAGGAAATACTACCAAATATAACTCCTCCCATAGCCACAAAACAGGCTTCATGCATCACCAGTGGAGAACAACCATTATCCCTCTGCACAAAGGTGGTCTATCTACAGACCCTGGAAACTACAGACTGATCTGACTCACTAGTCTTATATGCAAATCCATGGAAAAAATTACCATGGAAATGAACAGTACTGAGATAGGAAACCTCCAGACACTTTACCCAACCCAATTTGGTTTCATCAAGGGCAGGTCATGTCTACTAAACCTGGTGGACTTCTTTGAGAAGGTCACCAAAGCAATAGATGAGGGCAAAATGTCTCATACTGCCTACCTTGACCTGGTAAGGGATTTGGCACAATACCCCACTTGGGTATTGTTGACACACTCAAGAGGTTAGGTATAAACCCTTATGCTACCAGTGGCTAGCCAGCTGGCTTAGAGACAGGACCCAGGAAGTTAGAATTGGGGAACCCACCTCTCAGAGAGGAGTCCGTCTGGGATTGGGTCTGGGACCTCTCCTTTTCGATGTCTATTTCTCTGAAGTCAAGGTCAATGTCAAGGGCCTTTGGCTGATCACATTTGCAGATTATGGCAAATCAAGGGCAGTCATAGAATCCCCCACCAGCACTGATATTCTCCAAGAAGGTCTGACACAGACAAATAACTAATGTCAGAGCCATGGACTAAAATTAAATGCCAATAAATGCATAATAATACCCTTTGGCAAGTCAGGCACTCCTAGTTAATTATCATAATGGCAACACACCCTTCAGAGTTGAACCAGTAGTCAGGGACTTGGAGACACATTTACACAATAATCCTGTCTTTGACTATCAAATGTCTACATTAATGAGGGAATCATTCTGTGTTGTGCAACTTATAAACAAAGGTATGGCAGCTAGGTCCAAGGAGGTCATTATTCCACCATCTTCTGCATTCATCAGACCTATCAATGAGTACAATGTCCTCTTTGGTTTGTACCTAACCAGGCACATCCAGTAATTGGAATGTCCACACAGATTCCTCAATAAAAGAATACAGACTGTAAATAACATGTCCTGTGCAGACTACCTCAAAGCCCTATCCCTGTTTTCTGTCTCCTACAGGCTGTTGAGCAGAAGACTATGCCTGGCATACAAGGCATTATCAAAACCCACTCTGATGGACCTCCTGCATAGCCACAAAACAAACAACACCAGAATTACCCATTCTAAAGACTTAAAGCTTGCCTGTGATATAAATAGGACCTGCTGGAGGGACAGGTATGTATCCCAGAAACTATGCAGTCTCTGCTACAGGCTTCCCACCCATGTAAAGCAGAGTTCTTCTCTAACCCAATTCAAGTACATCTTGGACAATTGGATAGGGAACAAGAAGTGTATCCCTAGTTTGGCACCTATGTCTTAAATGGACACAGGCAGCCTGTACATTGTTCATGTCCCAGGTCACTGCTTGTACATGTTTCCTCTCCCAAGCCCCTGCTTACACCTACTAAGCGTACCAGAACTTTTCACAGATTTGGAATGCATGGCTAGGCTTAAAATGGCCCCAGTGGTCATTAGCCCAGTAGATACATATGAACCTATGAACCTACTGTAACCCAGCACTCTCGTAGGTATTCCAATTTCCTTCTGTGCATTTGCATATCCACCGCAAAGTCTTCAGTAGTAGGTATAAGAAGAGCATTGTGTAGTATTTGAGGATGGCATGCAGTGGCAGGTTGTCTGTCTAGCTAACATAGGTTCTACTTACAGTATATAGGTGGTGACAGCTGTTTAGCTTCATGTTGGCTAGGAGGTCAGGATTGCAGTACCTCATGTCACTCAAATGGTGGAAGCAGATTGGGATAAACTATTCTGAGTTTCAGTCTTATACTGAGGCCCTTGAAATCCCTCCTACAGGAGCTCTGGGATGTAATCCTTATGAAGGAGGTAGAGAAAGATTTTTTTTTTAAAAAGGTTTTATTTGATTTTCCAGTTGCAAAATAATCACAACAGTATTTACAGTCAGAGATTTGTGAACATTGTGACAATAGGAGGTACTGCCAGCCATGCCAGGAGAAGTAGGGCAGCAGATGTATGACTTGTGCCAGCACAGCTAGCTGCAATTTTGTAAATAATTATATGTCATTTATATGTCAAACTGATTTGTACAGATACTTGTGCTGAAAATACATTTGTGAGGTTTGCGTATGTTAAAATGTATCAACAGTGCACCCTGCTGGAATGAAAAGAAATGTACATGTATTAGTGTAACCAAATTAAATGTATATGTTTTAATACAGGATACTGGAACAGCAGAGGTTAACCAGATAGCTTACTTTAAGAAAAGTAAGGGAAATGTAAATGAGTTGTTAAACCATTAAAACGGCATCCCACAATGCTGGATAGGACCAGAGATGGTGGGTTTGGAAGAAGCCTTTGTTCATTAGCTCAATAAAAAGAGGGGAAGCCCCAGACATGCCCATAAACATCTAAATGTGTATTGTAGCCGTCTATGCTAAATTACTGTCTCAGCTTCAAAGGGGGATACTGTGAGAACCTAGAGTCAGGTGACCAGATGAGGTGATTCTGCAAGCCATCTTGGATATTATAATTTACAGGGATTAATCTCTGAGTATTGAGTATTCTGTTTTGGGGAACCTGACTAGAAAGACTGCTCACATATTTTATTGTTATCAAGTAAGTTACTATGGAATAGTAATTCTCCTATATTCAGTCAGGAATATAGTGAAGCTTAGATTAGAATTTGTTTTTCTTTATTTGTATGAGTCTGTCCATCATTGTTATTTTCAATATTTCCTGTGATTTGAACTCTGTGGTTTAATGTAAATATATATTTAGTATTTCCTTACTCTTTTATTATTTATTATTAAATATATTTAAACTGTTTATTGTGGCTGGCCCTTTTTAGAAAGTACTTAAACTTTGACAGCATTTGTACATATTTATTTGGTGATAACCCTGGCCACTTCTGAAAGCCTTACTGTTTGGTCAACATTACCATGTGTATTAACTTCACTCAGCTTAATTGGATACCCTTTTAAGAGCAGTACAGTAACTGATTGGTGGCAGTGAATCTGCCTTATAGTCTGGGTAAAGTTTGTAGAGCGGCTAATCTGTGCCAGCCTTTCCCAGGTGTGTATGTGTGAAAATTAAATCTCAAAGAGTGTGTGTGTCAGCTACTTGGGGCAGGGACACAAAGCACTGGTTTCACAGTGCCAATAGGGAGCCTTATTGGGGACCTGGGGAGAAATAGAGACAACAAGACCCCAGGCTGAGTGTGTGCCCTGTATGCTCTTAAGGGAAATTGTGCTTGATGTAGAGAGGACTGCATATGGAAATACTGAGTGTATCCATTTGTATTCCAAGTGCACATCCCTCTCCAGTGTCAGTGGTGAGGCTTCAGGCTCCTTGATTACTGGGCCAGCGTGGGGACATCACAAACATAATAAAAAAAAATAAAAACAACTATTTACAGGAGTGTCCATTAACCATCAAGTCATTCAAGTTATTATATATTGCATTAAATCTAAAGTGCAGTTATTTTTGCTTGTCAAGCAAATCTCTAAGTTTTGTCCATGCATTGTAGCAAGAGATAATTGTGGTTGTTCTTGATATAATTCATCTTAATGACATATTTCTTTTTATACATCTTAAAATAGTTTTGCTATACTCCTGATTATTGACACTGTATAACATTGTATTGCTACTTAATGCCGTGTAATAATCCTGTAACATTGCTGTTTAATGCTAATTTATAATGAAAATTGTTTAATATTTTGGAGCTTTTCTCCCTGGGCCTCTGCTGAAAAATGTCTCTTCAGCTCAGTCGGACAATCCTGGTCAACAAGTGTAAAATAAATAAATAAATAAAATAATAATGATTTCCAGGTGACAGACTTAAGTTGCAATATTTATAAATTCTTTGAAGGAGGGTATAGATTTGTTCGTCCAATTCTGAGTTATAACCATTCTCACTATAGTTAGTATAGAGCACAAAATGTGATATTTCATTTTTAACACATATAAGAATAGGAGTGTTAAAAATGATTAGTGATTTAGATAAAACAAATTTATCTTCAAAAAAAGCCTGTAAAAAGATTAATGTTATTCCAATAAGGTGTTAAAACAGTACAGTCAAAAACCATGTGTTGCCAATTTGCTTTAAGTTCTTGTTTACATTTCCAACAAACTTGCTTCTCTTTGAACATTAATTCAATTTTATGTGGTGTGAAGAAAGATCTGTGGAAAAATTTCCAAGTAAAGAGATTCCATCTAAGAGATGAAGTTGTAAGTTTAAAAGATATTAGAATTAATAACCAGTACAAATGGTCCTCACCAGGCTGAACTTACTTGACATATCCCCATCTCAGCCTACCCTCAAACTCTTTTCCCACGGACTTCTCTGATGTATATATAAGTTTTGACAAAAATTGTTGAATGGTATTGTATGTTGTTGAATAAACATTGAACAGTATTCCATTGTATCGTATGCTTTCCTTATCATCTGTATAATTTTGTGCTGTTTTACTGTGTACCTTTATATGCAGCTTTTCTCCTCGGGGCTCCGCTGAAAATGGGCAACTAGCCTGGTCAGACTTCCTCAGTAAACAAATGTTAAATAAATAAAAATAAAATGCTTTTATATTCTTCACTAGGAGGCTTATTGTTAATTTGAGTAAAATAGTTTCAATAATTGTCATTGCAACTTTTTGTTTCTCTCCTCACAACTCTATATAATTTAGATTAGAGACCCTGTCCCAATGTGTTTTGTTGCATTAAGAATATTAGATATTCAATTAGTTTCAAAGTATGATCTCTTAACCTTGGTTGCATTAACTTAATTTCCCCTTCTACATGTTATAAAGATTTTTTGATTCCTCTACATACCACCTCTTCTGTCTAAAAGGAACAACACCCACCCCTAATCCAGCCATTATGTTTATCCTGAAGGATCTCAGTGAAAAATGGCAGAAACTGATGTCCATTTCAGGTCACATATATCCTATCTGCTGTGCAGTGATGGCTATCAATGATCATCTCATTTGTTTGATGCATGATGAGCTAAGATAATATAGGTATTGTATTGGTATTGTTTATAGTGGCATTCTTAAGTTGTGAAACATAGCAATCATATAACTCTTTGTATGCTGTTAACAAATCAGGCACTATAGTGACTCCATTTACAAATGTTTAGACTTTGAATTGCAGATCCTCCTGGAGTCATGGCCTGGAACATGCATTTGCAGTGCTGCCCACAGTGACTCAGGTATGTGCACAGCATTGAGGAGATTTGAGCTCGATGGTTAGCAAGTATGCTCATCACAAAAACTGAGTGATTCAGAAACAATAATGAGTTGAGCCCTAATTAGAATAACCATTGAAGTCAGACAAGAGAAGCTGCATTATTTAAACATGATGGCAGGCAGACAGCCTCATTGTAATACAGAAGCATCTTTAGAGCAGCCAGGTTTGGAAATTACAATATTTGAGACACAGAAAAATTGGTCAAGCAAACTTAAAGCTCTGCTTGTACAAGGGTAGGTGCTACTTTTTTCAATTAGATCTACTTTTTAATGCTATTGAATCTGTTGACAATAGTAAGAAATAGGTCTGTCAGTACTTTGTAAGTGTGTTGGAAGGGTGTACTGAGAAGGGATTCCAAGGATAAAGCACTTACTGATTGTGGGATTCCAAGGATAATGCACATGGGCCGAAGGATTGCTAAGCAGAATGGGAGACTTGCCCATCGATGCATACTCAGAGCCCAGTTCAACAAATTCTTGCTAGTCTCCCGATAGAAATTTCAGGAACTGAATTTGACTGGGGTATACATTACATCTGTGATTTGCCAAACATTTTTAACCCCAAGAAAACCAGCAATGTGAACTTAGTCAATTGCAATGGTATGAGTATTGTGTTTTTGGGGGTGGGCATGAGCTCAGTAAAATTATGTGTCTGACATTAATTAAAGAATGTGAATACACACACACTCACACACACACACACACACACACACACACACACACACACACACACACACACACACACATATATATATATACTTGTCAGACACACAAACCACTTGCCATATGGTCTGGGGGAAATTGGTGGAGTAAGGATTTTGTAGGGACCCACAGGAGCAAAGCTGGCAATGCCACTGTTTTCCACATTTCCGTAGCAATAACTAAAAACAGGGAAAAGAGGAGCACACTAAAGATTCTGGGTCTTTTGCCAAGAAATCCAAAGTTCCAAATTTCTCTGAGGTGGAGAAGGAGGTGCTACTCCAGACGTTCTGTCTCCATGCATGATGGCTCTTTGACCTGCATACAGTTGACCAGGCCTTACCAGCACCATGCTTGGGAAGATGTCACAGACATTAATGCAGCTGGTGGCCACAACTGCAGTTATGATATGGTTCACCACAGGATCAGTGACATCATATCTGCTACTCTACAAAGAGCTCAACTCTTGGTGTGTAAAGGTAGGTTAACCGGGGGGGGGGGGGTATCAGTTATACTACCTGTCATAGAGCTGGAGGATGTCCTGGCTTCTCTCAGAGGCAGTGGCACCTGGACAAAGTCCCACAGGGCAATGCTGGGATGCTGGGACAGAGAGAGGGATCAGACACAAAGACAATCAACTGGAGATGCACTAAATCTGTTGATCTATTTCTGTGTAAGAATATCTGCAAGCATATGCATCCCTTAGTTATTGTCCAAATTGTTAAAGTTGGCTGATTTATTGTGTACAGGTACATCAGATTTTCATCTTCCACATCCATCTGCATAAGTTATGTAATTAAATGATTCTTTGTTATCATGTTAATATCTGTAAAACTCAGTTGTATTAATACTTTTGTTGTTTGGTCATACTTACACAAGGTATTCTGAGCTTTGTTGCATTCATTGGTGATTCTCTATCTAGAACCAACACTGTGCAACTGCCCTTGTCTGATGTTGGAGGATCTGCAGACTCTGATAATGATAATGGGGAAGAGGGGACAAAGTCAGAGGAGTACAGACTGTATGTATTGAGCACAGAGAATTTGAATACTGCATTCTCGGTAGAGACCATGAACACAGTCCCTATGTCAGTGGATACCCTGGGTATCCACATCTCACACAGATGACAGGTTAATGGTGACTCTATCAATCAGGGAAGTGAATTGGCCCCTAGTAGATAGATGACAGAATCTGCCTGTAGTACCCATGGGCAGACAGGTCCACATTGGGGTAATGGCACGCACCACAGACATGGTTACTGCCCTCCCACTGAGATCAGTGTGTCAGTAGATGCAATGTAATTTATGTGCAGGGTCATCATGGAAGTACAGGCTAGTATCATCACAGCCATGGCAAAGATAGTGAGGGTGATGTAGAGGGTGCAGTATGACCTAAGGGAGTTCATGTCTCATATGTGTGATTGCTTGGATGGATTCAGTCACACAGTGGAACATACAATGTCTTCTCTGGCTCACCTGCCAGGGATGAGGAGCCATTCATGGAGCCATTCAACTGTTACATTCACAAACAGTAGCCATCATGGCAGTGGATGAACAAGATTTCACTCCTACTATGCTAGCACTTCCACAGCTGCAACTGTTATGGAACTGCGTACACCCAGGAGAGGACATCCCCATGATTGTGGCAGTTAACAGAGTGGCACATCTTATAGCAGACAACTCATGGTCATGCAGCCAAGGTCATGGTTCATTCAGTGTATCTGGTGAGTAGAGTCAGGGCTCATAGGTGGGGGCATGCACAGAATGTAGAATGCAGAAACCTCTGTCGTGCATGTCTAGTGCACTAAGCTCCAGTGATGCAACTACTGTTGAGGCTGACCTAGGCTTACACCAATACAGCCCCCAGTACATCACAAATTTCCACTGACACCTTACAAAGAGGATTGCTGGCCTCAAACAGATGCCCTACGCAGACAGTCTCAAAAAACGCCAGCTTTACTCCGTCACATATCACCTACTCAGAGGTGATCTCTGCTTAACATACAATTTGGTATGTCAAACCCAGAGCTGTTGGACATGCTCCACTTAAAGAAGTCCCAATCCCTCTGAGCTACATGCTCTAGGGACCTAAACCTTGTCACCACAATAAACAGAACATGCCAGAGGGATAGATTCCTGTCCCAGAGACTTCCCATACTCTGGAATAAACTACCTATCTATATCAAACAAAGCTCCTCATTAGTACTCTTCAAGAAAAATCTTGATGATTGGATGGGAAATAGGAAATTCACCCCAGGGATCACCTCTGTGGCTCTGCCCGACAGTGGCACAGGAAAATAATTTTCTTGGGTGGCAAAAGCAAGGATACCTTTTTGGCTGGGCTTGTATAGGCCCTAGGGCCAATAACCTAGTACCTACATATGAACCTATGACACTTGCTTTTCTCTGACAGTTTTATGTTAAGGCAACCCCCAACATTGACAGGATACACAACAGTATATTTTGCTTTCATTATCAATAGCACTTACATAGTTCCCTGTGAAAGACATCCACTCTAGTGCTCCCTTCCCAACTGTGAAAATGATGATAATTGTGCCCTATTAGCTGTGGAAGGTACAATTATTCCCTAACCACCTTTGCAACATGATGGTTAAATGTAAGGGAGCTGTTGACCCAAGTGCCTAGACTTCTCATGACCTTTTCATTTTGAAGTGGTGTGCTACTTATGCTAAAAGCTGGATCTGCATGGATCAAATACTACAATGTAGTACTTTTTGGCATTATGCTTGAACCCAGTTTAGTTCACCAGCCATTGAGAAGTGTAAGTTCTTGCTGGGCTGCATGCATGTCAGAGGGGGACATGGCAATGACTCCCTGTTTTTAATCATCAGTGAACTTTTACCTTTCATAATTCTACTCATTTGCATTATATTTCTTTTTCTATCAAGATATCCGACTACAAGTTAAACTGTCATAAAACTACAATAATTTCTGTATCACCTTTCTAGCAAAAACTGAACTCATGTACAGTATCAAATATCTATGAATTAAATACAGTAATTTATTCAGTAATAATTACAATAACATTTCAGAAATGGTTTAAAAAGGTAAGCCAAATTGGCTAAAATAGTCAATAGTTAAAAGGGACTGTTTTCTAATGAAGATGTATTAATTTAATACATGTACTCTGTGATGTCATAGAATCATAATTTCAAAAATGCCATTCATTAATTAGGTAACATATTTAAAATAATATAGTCCCTAAGATTAGTCACTCCAACAAAGCTAAACATAACTTTATAACATTCAGAAGGACAATTTACAAAATGTATAAAGACTTCTTATTGTTCCAAAGTGGATTTTCACTGTATACTTTTATGGGTGAAAATCATTCCATCCCTCTCATCCAAACCGGGAAGTAACACTAAAGCCCTTATTATATTAAATTATTGCAAAATAATGCTTCCACATATTTATGATTTAGTTCTAAATATAATAATATTGCAAAGAAATTAACTGAAGTGGGATAGAAAAACATTGCTAATTGCAACCAATTACAAATACCCCAGGATTCATGAAGCTTGCGCCATGCGCCAGAGTAGCATTGGCGATCTAGTGCCAAATATGGCTGCCGAGCGATTCAGGTAAGAGCTGTTTCCACGTGCACTACCAGCGTATGGCAGAGCTGAGCAGCTCCCGGTGCATGTATGCTAATTACCTCATGCGCAGAAGTGTAGCATGCAAATGAAGGTATATAACGATTCATGAAGTGGTGCAGGTGTAGCGTAAGCATGTAGAAATGTAAACCAAAAAAACAGTTTACATTTTGTCAAACATAAAATCTGAGCCATGAAAGCGGACCAAACTTACGTATTGTAATGTTAATATATGCCAATAGCTAAATATATAGCCAATGGCATAAAACATCATGCACAACATATAAAAAATAACATTTAATGTCATGGCCACACCAACGCAAAGTAAAACCACAGTGCATCAGTGCCAAACGGGATCACAAGGAAAATATATTTAGATGTCATAACTCAATTCATGATATCCCCATAATAGTCAATGGCATGCATGCTACACCACAACCATGGCGCAAGGGTTGCTAAGGGACTGTGACAGTGTTCCGTGCGGTAACTAGGAATTAGCAGTCAATGCCATGCAAATGAGTCAAGTAATACTGAACAGTAAATGCCCCGCCGGCGTAAGGATGTACCATACGGCGTAGCGGTAGAACACTGAGGAGTGGCCTGGAGGTAAACATGACATCAAGAGAGGGGTGTGCCACCGTAGCTGTAAGCACATTGGATCATTGCTAATCCATGTTGCGTGTTGCTAAGCAAAGTCGCAGGATAGGGGTGTGGAAGTAGCCATAGCTTTGCTTAGCTGAGAGCACACAAGGTAACCGAAAGTTCATGTGAACGTGGATGAAAACGCACACAAAACCCAGTAAACAGCTGTGCACGATGCACACCACAGCTGAAACAGGAAGGATATGGGAAGACAATAAGGAAATGCTGCAGCATGGTAATTGGAGTACAAATGAGTAATTAACACCTAGAAACTCACAGTGGGCCATAGATAACAAGGCTGCTAGCAGCTACCTGCAGAACAGGAACGGGGAGGTGCCGTACAGCAAAGAAAAGAGAACTGTCACAGCAGAACAAAGCAAACTTGCAGTAGATCAGCTGCATAACACATTTCCCAACACAATCCTGGGTTGTGAAAGCACAAAACAAGAAAGGCAGTAGCTGGATGCATGCCTGACAATGGGAGGGGAATCGGGTTGAAAATTGAAGTAAAGGGCAATAGATGAATCATGGCATACAAGAGTAAGTCTACACCAAAGGCCCCATAATAGCAGTACCTGCTGTAAAACCAATAATTAAGATACCCTGCAGCTGGAAAAGCACAAACACACCCAATTACACCAGCATCATCCATTGCACAATAGTATAAGGTGTGAAAGCCCCACACACACACTTGTATATTCCCAGACACTCTGCACCATTGGTGTATACAGATGGGGAACTTTTAATATGTACATGTTAGGGGCCGCCATAGCGTTGATTCACCAGCATGTGTTGGAGACTGACAGTGGTGTGGAGGATGATGCTGACAACCATCTCAGGCACTGGAGGAGGAGAAGAGTGTTCAGACCCAGGGTAACCTACCAGGGGCTACATAATCTAGAGATAGTAGAGCATTACAGAGTGGACAGGGACATCATACAGCCAGAAGTAACAGAGGGGAACCCATCCCTGTGGACACGAAGGTATGTGTAAGCTTGAGAATACTAGCCACAGGTACCTTCCAAAGGCCAACTGGGGATATCATGGGGATCTCACAGGCATCAGCATCCAGGGTACTCCACCAGTTCCTGGATGCCATGTTGCCATATGCCAATGAGCACATATACTTCCCCCGAACACAGGAGGAGTTGGCCAGCAATATGCATCTTTTCCACCGTTTGGCAGACTACACGGAGGTACTGGGTGCAATAGACTGCACGCACATGCACATCAAGTCACCACCCGGTGAGCAGGGTAGGCGCTACATAAACCACAAGGGATTCCCCTCCTAATGCCAGGTATTGTGCAATGCCCAGGGCATTATCATGGATGTATGTGCTGGCAGCCCTGGAAGCTATCACGACTCCCACATCCAGCATGCCTCACAGCTGTATCAGGTATTTGCCAGGGGGGACATCCCATATGGCCACCTGGTGGTGGATGCTGGCTATGCACTGGAACCATGGATGATGACTCCCATCAGAAATGCACACACAGCCACACAAGAATGCCATAATGAGGCACACGCAGAAACCAGAATCATCATTGAACACATGTTTGGGATGCTGAAATCATGGTTCCTTTGCTTGGACATATCTGGTGGAGCCTCACAGTACTCTCCAGGAACATGTGCCCACATCTTCATAGTATGTGCCATGCTACACAATATGATCCTGTGGAAACAGCTGCAGCAGGGACAGAATGGTGAAGGCCCTCACAGCCCACCACCGTTGCCAAGGGACCCACAGGCACAGGGGGACTCAGGCCATGAACACCCTGTGCTAGCCCCAGTGGGCAGACGGAGGCATGCCCAGTATGCCCATGCCTTGGCAAATAGGGAACGCATAGCACTCACACTGACAGTGTAGGCACTCATGGACTGACACCCTTCTCCACCTGCACACACAGCAAACATGGATGGCACACACACACGACCACCTGTAAATTGTCATGTATAGGTGGTCTACTGTGTGCATCCTACATAGGTAGCCCTCAACTATTGTACACACAACCATCACTGGCACAAGGTAAGTCAATACCTGAACATTAAATTAAGCTATCAGCATGTGTCCATACTGTATGTACAGGTTCATAGATACATAGGTAGGTACATGCCTAACTGCCGAGGCCACTCATAAGCATAGGCAAAACGTGTCTGCTGTTGCCACCCCATCAATTAACTAACTGTCCCTCTGTGGAGCAGAGCCAATTGCGGGATCCCTGGGGTGTAGCCACTGTTCACCACCCACTCTCCAAGGATTCCCCGGACTGTCAGTGAGGGGTTTTGTATAATGTAATAAGGGATGTAGTTCCAAATAATGGGGAGTATCCCTGACAGGAATCTTCACAGATGTGTACATGTTACATAGTATACCTTAATCACAGCTTGCAGATATAGGTAGTTCTCCACAGAATAATAAACATGTGGAACACACAACCACTGAAATGTGTGTTAATCACCTTTGCACTACCAGTGTCTGCTCTGAGAGGTAAGATATCACTGCCAGGATTAGAACACGCAACCATGTACACATTCATCACAATAACATGCCACTAAGCTTCCTGAGATGTACCAATGGCAGTCATGTATACTGACAGGATAAAACACAAAAGGTAGGAATGTGTTGAAATAGGACAAACCGGCATGTACCCAATGAAAGGTGTATGTTTTATATATATATATATATATATATATATATATATATATATATATATATATATATATATTTACATCATCATATATATAGAGAGAGAGGGAGAGAGAGAGAGATATGTCGATATATGGGGATATACATATATATGTAGATATGTATAGATAAGTTAACAACATCTACATAACCATGGAGGTACATATAAATGGGATACCTACCACATACCGACTGCTTTATATATAGATGTGCGTAATCCCGAGGCTTATAGTCCGAAAGTACACAGTACCGAAACACCAGATGTGCGAGGTGTAAAATCACAATGTTAATGGACAGTTAGTCAGTGCTTCTGGTGTTGTGGTTCAGGTAGGTTACTGTGTGTAAGTGTGTTTCTTAGGGCTGTAGTGTGTGTAAGTTTGTGTTCTGTGTGTGGTGTGTGTTCTTGGGGGACTGTAATGTGTGGGTGTGGGTTAGCTTTGTGCGTCTGTTTGCATGACCTAGGAGGTAGAATTTTAAAGTAGGGGGTGGTGTGGGGGGCACAGACACCTACATGGGGGTGTAGGGGGGCTTGGCCACCTGCTCATACGTAGCGTAGGATGGTTTGTTTGGATGTGTAGGGTAGCAGTGTGTCTGTGTGTGTGTTTCATGTTCGTGTTACTTTAACGAGTTACTGTCGATGTTGGTAATGTGGGGTATGGGAGTCTGGTCTCGGTACTGTGTGCTTTGGAACTCTGTTCTGTGGTTTTGGGATTCTGTAGGTCTCCCGTATACAGCATTTGAAGTGTTCATATATGCATATAACATGGACCATAGCAATCACACATTCCGCCACTACCAACCTTTATGAACAAAGGATATGGAGAGTATATGCCTATTCTCTATTACAAATATGTGCTATGGACATGAGCCAATGATAGTGTTACTACCTGTCCCACTTTGCGAGGGACACTCCCTCTTTGAGCGGTTGTGTCCTGACCAAATATATTAAACGTGGCAAATGTCCTGGGATTGTAGGACATAATTATGTCCCATATGTACTGTAATAGTTGCATACAATAGTTATTTCTGTATCTAAAATACCTACATGTTACAGGAAACAGGATAAGCAACTAAACTGCTACAAGAATAAACTTATATTTAGGCAAGAAAGGAAAGTTCTACCCCTTGTACTGACCATGGGTTTGTGTCGGCCTGTAAAATCAGATGTGTGTCCCAAAAAGGTCCCACTATGGCCATATGAAAAGGTGGCAACCCTAGCCAAAGAGGGTCAGTCACCAACACAACTATGGTGACTGCAAATACCTATGACAGAAATACACAGCTTTCATGTAGCAACACATTATTACATTCAGATGTATTACCGAAGGGATTCAAGGACTAACATCACCTGCATGCTATACAGGAACCACATAACAGTGCCTTAATGAATCAGCCTGCAATTACCATTCTATTAGTCCACAAAAGGATAGGTGTTCAAATAGGGAAGGAACCCTCATGCACATAGCAATTATGTATAAAAGCAGCTCCTACACACCTGCATCTGCTATGCACACCCACCAACATCACCCCCACACCCAAACATATTACAATACAAACTGTAATAACATCACAAATCATTCACTCACTGTACGACATCTGCAGAAGCCTTAACATACCTTGTCAGAGACACACTAACATGGCCCTATGTGAAATAGCTTCTGTTATACAATGGAACAGCTGCTGATGTAACAGGGTTTGTTTGCACTAATCCCATTTCAGAGGGTTGTGAGTACACTGGGATGTGTTAGCAATTAGTGAGTAACAGCACAGTATGCTACACTTGTACACCAAATCAAGGATATCTGGTGAGCACACTGTACACCACATAACAGTTCATGCATAGCCATACGGCCTTGAGCTGGCCAAACATCCTTGCCAGACTTAAACATCTGCAGAAGTATCAGGTACAAACAAACCCTGCATAAGTAGCAATGTTCCAAAATATAACAGCTGTACTCGCATGTAGAACTAAATCATCTAGCCATTACACACAGTCCACAGGTGTCATGAAGCTAATATATGTCTGTGTGTCTCCATATAGCTGTTGAAATATATCACAAACAACACATCCAGGCTGTCTTCCTCGAAAGTAAGGCAAACGGACAATGCCCAAAATCAGTACTGTTATACACCACTATTGCCATGGTATCGGCTAATGGAGTAGCTGCACAGTTGCTGTGCATCTAATTAACTACTTTGGAACAGCAATTGGTGGACAGGATGCCACATGTTACCAATATGTAACTAGAAAAGGATGTGTTATCACACATTCAAACCATCCGTATATACCAGCAGAACATTACAAAGAACATTGAAACACAAACTGAAAAGGACTGAATCAACAGTTAACGACACCTCGGGTTACTAATAAGGTATGTAGAACAGTCATTATGTCTGTGTATGTAGTACCTTTTTGTAGTATTTAAAGTGCACACAATCCATATATAAGTTATCTTGTAGTGATGTATTGTTGAGCATAGTAACACTTGTAGTATTTGTGTGTACTTCTGTAGGTCAGAAGGCAAACACTGCATACACCACAAGGGATGCTATATAAGGGCTTTGAACAGAAATACTCCTCACCAGCTGATGTCAGGGGCAGGGCTGGACCAACAAGTATGTGCTATAACCGGGGATTGATATATTGTAACTGTAGCCATATGTATGGGTGTATTACAGAGAATAACATGTGGAAGTTTGGGCCACTGTGCAATTATGATTTGCATTGTGGGATATTGTGCCAAAAACTGTGTAATGTACAGCATTGTAGGCAGATATGTATTACAAGCTACATAGCATTACTGTAATGTTAGGCAAACATTAGTTATGTCTATTGGCAATTACAATACACAATAACAGGATACATATGACTTTTAGTCACCCGACAGTTTATCAGCATGATAGCAAAGTAAAATGGAAGAGCTATTTAACTATCCATGCACATAAGACATGTAATATGTGCAAAGGTAGGTACTAGGCTGTCTTACCAAGGGTATTTGTAAGCCTAGCTAGAGTGTGTTGGCTTTCGCCACCACTATAGGTTGGTTCCCTGTGCCTCTGAACGGCAGAGCCATTAGTTCCCTGTGCCTCTGTCCAGCAGAGCCACTGCAGTGATCCCTGGGGTACATGTCTGTCTCCCATCCACACGTCAAGGTTTCCCTTGAAGAGTGCTAATGAGGGGCCCTGTCTGATGTACATTGGAATCATGTTCCAAAGCATGGGGAGTGTCCGGGTCAGGAATCTATCCATCCAGCACATCCTACTCATCGTTGTGGTTAAGTGTATATCCCTAGAGCATGTGGCTCTCAGGGGCCTCTGTTTAGGTCAAGCATATCCAGCAATACAGGGTTGGACATGGGCCTTGTATGTCAAGCAGAGATCACCTGTGAGTATGCAGTATGCAACTGAGTACAGCTGGAGTTTCTTAGGTTGGGCTGCATAGGTCATCTCTTTGAGGTCAGTAATCCTCTTGGTGTGGTACTGGTGTGGTGTTCCAAGCTGTTGCAGTTGTCTTGTAAGGTATATCCCAAATAGGGTGTTGTATCCTTTAATGGGTCTAATATGTCATGAGTAGAGTCACAATGGCCTCCTCTGATCTGGATGCGAACCCATTAGAGATTAGGGGGGCCATGTAGAAGGATATTCTAACTACCTTATCATTATGGGTATCGAAGGAGAGATTGATATCTACTGGGGTTCCCGGATCCCTTATTACATTTTCTGTTTGTAGGGGACTGGCACCTATGTGGTAGTCCGCGGGTAATTAATTATATCCAAAGGGGATGACTATGCACTTTTAGGCATTCAGCTTGACGCCATGATATTAACACCAGGTATCCATCTCAGTGCGACCCTTCCAGAGGGTGTCTGTAACAGCTGGGGAAACTATTATGTCCCCTAGTTTGCAGTCATCTGCAAACCTTTTCAGCCAAAGCCCTCCTGTGCTTGTCTGTACATCAGAGAAGTATATACCGAACATGAGGGGTCCTAGGATTGATCCCTGGGGACACCACTTGTAACTGGTATACAGTTGGACCAAGGGTATGCAACTCCCACTGTACGGGTTCTGTCCGTGAGCCACTTTGCAAACTATCACATGACGTAGGGTTTAATGTTCAGGCGGATGGGTATGTTGATAATACCAGAAGGAGGAATGGTGTTGAAAGCCTATGATAGATTTGGGTAGGCTGTGTGGACCTCCTTACCCTCATCTAATGCTTTGATAACTGTCTCTAAGAAGTCCACCAGGTTTAGGAGTCATGGTCCACCCTTAACAAGGCCAAACAGGGAGGGGTCAAATGTTTGGAGGTACCCAATGTCTCTGTGACTGTGATCCATGATGTGCACCATAGCCTTGCAGGCCAGGCTAGTCAGGCCTATAGGGAAATAGGTCCTGTGGTCCATTGTGGCACCACCTTTGTGGAGTGGTATAACTGTTGCTGTGCACCATTCAAGGGGCACTATGCCCGATGTGAGGCTATTATTGAACATGGTGCATAGGTGGGGAGACAGTACATTCTGAAGTTCATGCAAAACACAGCCTGGGATGTTGTCCGGTCCCATGGATCCTGTGATATTGCCTTTAGAGTGTGCAGCTTTGAGAGGGATCTGCCAGGATGTTGCCAGTATCATTTGTTTCTGTAATATCCATGCCTTTGTGCTGTAATTCAGAGCAGATCTGGTTGTTGACATCGAGATATGTGACATAGCTATAGAATGCTTTGTGGTTGTTGCTGGTATTAGTTGCATTTTAGTTTTTGTAGCTAGCTTTGGAGGATCTTATAAGGGATCTCACCTTCTTACTGAGGCTGGCCAGGGAGCTCCTCAATGCATGGGATTGTACTCTCATTTGCAACAGTGTCTTCCTCCTGTAGTACATTTTGTTTATGACAGGGGACCACCAGATTGGTTTCGTTAATTAGGAGTATAGCATCCTGGTTCTGTTTGGGATAGCACAAGCCATGCATTCGTGTAAGTGCTTATAGAGTGCATTTGTGTAGGATTCAGCAGTTGTAACAGTACTGTCCATCTGCATGGGTGTCATGACGTCCACCACGTCTGTCTTAAGAAGCATGTAGTTGGCCTTGTAGACATATTATACTGTGGTTCCCTTAATGGGGGGTGGAGGCGTGATGTGGATATCAACGGTGTTCAGCACATGGTCTGATCGGACCAACGAGGAGTTGGCTTCACGTGTGGAGCACCAGTCACTCATGTTGGTAATGCCTAGGTCTAGGAAATTGTTGCCCCCGGTGGGTGTGTGGATATGTTGAGTCAGGGCATTGGTGTTTATGAATTCCAGAAACCATTGAGCTAATGTTTTGGTACACAAATAGTTTTCCCAGTTAATAGTTGGGTAGATTCAGTGAGACTTATGTGATGAGTGTGGTGCGCGAATGTGTACCTTCTCCACATGACAATCAGGGTCAGGCTTGGTTGGAGAGACCTTTATCTCCAGTTTGGCTAGATGAGTGCATCTTTCACAGGTTGTAGTGTTGGGTGGTAGGCAGAGAGGCTTGTCTGTGTTGCCTCAAGATGTCCAGATTCATCAGATAGACAGGTGAGAACACTGGCAGTTTACTCTTGGACATGCCTGAATATAGAACTACATTCACCTAGATAAGTGAGGAAAATGAGTACAAGAGCTAAATTACTCTAAGCAAGTGAGAAAAGTATGTCCAAAACCTGTTCACCCTTACCTCTAGGTAATGAGGAAGATTGAGTGCTATAGTAATTATTAGCTTACATAGTGCTTACAAGTCCTGAACAAGTGCGTAGCATGAATAAGCAATCCAGATAGGGTCTTGGATAACATAAACACATGGCCCCCTCCCCCCAACAGGTACACAAGCTTATATCCATGTACACCACAGGGCCCCTGTACCCACAACTATGCAGGTACAAGCTGCACTCAGGCTGCATGGGACCTGTCCACATCACAGGTTGTATCATACACATATGGCAAAACAAGATGCTCTCCACATACACATCATGTAAAACATAGCTCCATGTCAGGTTGTGTACACACTGAATGGTGCACACCAACAGGTATCACAACCCACAAAGGGGGAGACACCACTGACAATGGGAAGTACTTTACTACTACCCTGCTGAGTCTGGTCTGGAAGGCCATGAACCTTGATCAATTAATTGATGTCAGCAGTACAGATGTAGATGACAGTATGGTTGATGTCACACTGCATATCATAACCTTGCCAGGTCATATGACATCATCATCCATACTGTGTACCACCTACACTCGGTATACTAGATATCCATTCCTATGTCACAGGAGTGTTTTGCAACAGGACTGTTGGCAGAACCAACACTACAGAAGGTGTCTGAATAATACATGATCATCACACCAGTGGCAGCTACAGTATGTCAGGGTTAATCAATATTCTTCCCCCTCATTGTAGTCCATACCTCACAGACAAACAGAAGGCATCTGCCTATTGAAGTATGCGAATGACTGTGACCTAGGAGCAATAGCTGACTCAAGAGTATTGTGGACAACATACAGAAGGGGCTTTGTGGGTGAGGTGTGTGTGACATATGGCTACAATCTGACAGCTACATATTGCATTGTCACCCCTATGTTAATAACCCTGTACCCATGAACTACCACCTAGGCAGCAGTCAACATAATGGACACTTGTGTGTGAGGGATGCAGCTGGGCAGGTGTCTTTCCTGTGATAGCTACGTCACCACACCTGTCAGGTAGTCATATGTGGCAACCCTAATAATGATAGGTTGTCATTCATGAATATAGAGATCATTGTCCAGCCATACACAACACTCAAGTGACCCATATCAGATCACATATTTCCTTTAAGGGGTATTGGCCATGTGCAGATGGCCTACACCAGCCTTCCCATTCCCCATCTCCACTATGTAGCATGATGCATACCCTGAATAAATCCATGTCCAACCCAGTGATGTTGGACATGCTACACGTACTCATCCTGATCTTGAGCACATACTTCATGGACATCCACCTTCCACATGCTGGACAGATCCTTGTCCCATACACTTGACATAGTCCTGCCATACTATGCATTCCTGTCCATCAAAGCTGGACATCGCTCACCTCTCAGACATGGTGTGATGACCGCATGGTAATGCATGGTATATGTATCATTAACCCTGTGGATCAGTAATGTGGCACTGCTCCACCTGGCCCCACAGACCTGCCTGTCGGCTACTGCCAGGTAACCTTTCATCCTAGATTCATACATGGCCCATGGCATATAGCCCACTAGTTGACTTTGACTGTACATGTTATAGTTGATATCCATCCCTGCAAATACCATCTGGCTAGCCAGTGTCCCATGTGTATCACATGTGCAACACAGGTGATACATGGCAGGATGTTGAATCACTGTACAGTGCGGTGTAGATGTATATGGTAGAACACATACATGTAAAACCTTATGTGAGCAAGTCTGCAGGATCACAGGTCATGTCTGTTAAGGCAGTGTAAGTCCTTATATGTGACATATACACAGCATCAAGGTCAGCTGCATTAATGTGGACTAATCCAGCCATGTGCTGATAGGTAGGAACACCAGTACAGGCAAACAGACATGCCCACATCAAGACAGCAACCACATGGAATATGAGTAATGTAATCAGGTGACATACACACATATATGGTGATAATATCCACTCAACATTGAGTGTCACATGTGTGTGACATAAACACGTCAGTGTCATGTAGGTTTGCAAATACAACTATTTAAACTTAATTAATGCTATACACATGTATGTTCAGCTGTAGCTCTGTATGTCTCTGTGAGTTACTGTGACCTGTCTCCATCATTATGTCTTCCAGGTATGCCATGTGCAAGGCTACCCCCTTTTTCCCGCTTGGAGGATGAGCCCTCATCCCATACCTACTTGACAATCATGATATCCTGTTCAGCCATGTGCCATAGGATGCACAGCAGCAGGATGCCCTGTGGATGGAACTTTGCAGAAGGGTTAATGATGTGGGTGGCCACAACCGCACATACCAGCAGGTGCACAGACACTGTACAGATCTCATTAGACAGGCGAAACAGTGTGCAAATGCAATCACCAGGGAACAAGGTGCAACAGGTGGTCCAACCCAGCCTCCACTCACACGTACTGAGGAGCTACTGGCCAACCTGGGGACACCTGCAGAACCACATCCACAAGCCTTAGCCGATATTGTAGAGGTGGGTGTCTCTCAACCACTGAGCCTGGAGTTGCCTGGTAAGTCAGTACTGCACCTATAACAACTATATTCCATATAGTTGCATGTGTCACTGTACAATATGTAATGTAACATCATATGCAAGGCATGTATACACACATGCCACATACTATAGTATGCTACTCTGTGTATGGACACATGTGCATACACCATAGTATAGTTTAATGTACTGGTGTATGTGTTATGCTCATTGCACCCTGTAGCCATTATACAGGGGTGGATTATGCTCATACTGCTGTGTTGCTCCTATTTAGGTACCTTTGGCATTCCGCTGTGACAGCAGCCTGTTGCAGGTGAGAGTGTTATTATTTATCAGGAACCGTAATGCACAAATCTATCTGCCATGTGGCCATTTACATCATGTACACATAACGTGTGGTCCTGTCACAATATACAGGTCGGACCTGCAATGCATCACAATGACTACCCATGTGCAACACTTGCAAACTATGTGAATCATCTCACCGACAAGAATCCTCACAAACTGCCATTGCCAAATGTGTGGACAGCTGTGCATACAATGGTGGAGGTGCTGTTCACTTTAGGGATGTACTACAGATCAGATCTACACATGTAGTGAATACAAACAGTACTAAACAGTGGGCTGGAGTATGGCCAGCACACTGGATTCACTGGTGTGGATCATAGCCCTGCTATGAATGTCACACAATGTGATGTGCTATCTTGACATGTCCATGACATTTAGTGGCCTGGCTGCAACACTGCCTACCTAACCTGAAAACATATCCCACATACCACCCTTTATCTGCATAACCCTGTCACCAGTGGAGCATATATGTCATATGGGACAACACAGATATGTGAAATAGATGCCCATCACAATAATTTGGACAACACATGTACACACATGGCCATGGAGGATGGCCAGAGACATGGAGCAACACACACAGTAGACATGTTGTGCTTGTGTGGTACACCCTGTCGTACAATGGCTGCACATGGTTCAACCATGGCCTTTGTATAATGGTCATATTGTAGATGTGGAACACTAGACATCCTACAGGCCTGTGCACATCTTGTGTAGGCATAGCATCAATCCACCACATAAGATGTGTTGAACATCTTGAGGGTGTCGCAACATGACAGCAGTCACCTGTACAGTATCCACATCAGCCCACAGATACAGTACATTCCCCTTGCTGGTGTTGGACATCAATGTTATACTAGCTCCTCGTGTGTGTGTGTGTGTGTGTGTGTGTGTGTGTGTGTGTGTGTGTGTGTGTGTGTGTGTGTGTGTGTGTGTGGTACACAGATGTCATGTGGGACATGGTGTACCGACTTGTTGGCCATGTCTGGCCATAATTGCCAGGCAGCAGCAATATGGTTGCAGATGTGCAGGGGTGTCATCCGTATACCCATCAGTGACCTGTGTCACAACTTCCACATCATGGTTTAGTGTATATACACCTCAGTGACATGGGTCACATTCCACAGTATATATGTATTGTATCTGAACACAGTCATGGCTATGATCCCTGTCTGTAACTCACACTGTATAGCACTAGAGACACCTCACGATTCCCTGCAATGGCCATGCACATCAGCTAAATGTGCAGTATCTCTGTAGGGCGGACAGACAACACTGCATTGGTACACCATCGCCCCACTGTATATTTGTCAGGACACTATTGTGTTAAACATGTATGCATGTCATTGCACACGTCAGCAGATCACATGTCATACTACATGTGATTATCAAGGTCATATGCCACACATCCGGCAGGTGTACTGTTAACCTGTACTGGTCCACAAGGTGTAACACAGGGATGTATGCTAACTATTACTATGATTGTGTAATTTGCATGCCGTCTGCTATGACACATGCATGCTGTTGTGTGCAACCCAGGGATGTATGATAACTACCACTATTATTGTCTGTGCTGCATGCCATCTTCCTTATCACATGCATGTTGCATGCCTTCTGTCATATCACATGCGTGTGTGTCTGTGTGTGTGTCTATTGTATACTTTGTAATGTACAGTTCTTGTCTGCCCTCACAGTTGATGTAGGTGCATTGCCCTCCTGTGGTACATCTGATTTTAGTGTCCCCACAGACTCTAGCAGTGATGATGAATGTATGATTGAGACACAGGCAGAGTTGTCAGGGGCTAAAACTGTGCCATTGGTTGCCATTCCATCTATATCCCCCTCATCCCCGCACACAGATCACATACTTGCACATACCCCATCACCAGTGGCCATAGAGGAAGGACAGTTGGCGTGTGGTAGCTTGGAACAGGAAAGTGTGGGGGCTATGGAAGGTGTGCCTGCACACCATGGTGTCAGCCAAACAACTGATGGTGCCCCACACAGGCACATGGCCAGTGCTGCTCGTAGGAGGACCTCCGACCAACATGCTCCTGCACGATAGAGCGCAGCAGCTGGTGTCACCAGATGCACGTATCAGGCTGTAATGGAGGCACAGGCATGTGCTGAATGGTGCAACAGAGAAGATCAGAGGCTATAGAGGGCTGCTGTCCGTTCTTTAAACAACAACATCCAGGCAATGATAAATGCTCAACAGCAGATTGCTGAAGTTTTGGATAGATGGTTGGGTGACATGGTTGGAGTCCTTGACCACAGCATGACAATCCGCTAGCGTGAGCTGTCTGTGTTGGAACATCTGGTAGGAGTGAGGTGTCGGGCATGTGGACATAGGCCTGCTACATCACCTGTGTCAGGTCTACATG
Organism: Protopterus annectens; assembly: GCF_019279795.1. Classification (NCBI taxonomy): domain Eukaryota; kingdom Metazoa; phylum Chordata; order Ceratodontiformes; family Protopteridae; genus Protopterus; species Protopterus annectens. The sequence goes on along the minus strand of NC_056729.1, from coordinate 540,491,066 downwards.
TACGAGCTACCTCACATGCCCACTCCCATAGTGGCGGTAGCAGCAGCAGTGCATCTGGTGCTGTGCTGTCCACACCACAACACAGCAGGCCATATGCACATGGCCCAGGATGGTCCCAACAGGGACACAGTTCCAGTGGACAAGTGACATCAGACAGTACCCAATCTTCACCTCTGCCTGGTAGTACCCGTGCAACCCATGGCAGGCACAGGTCACATGTCCATGGCTGGACACCGTGAACTGTAAAACCTCACCTGTACAGTCTGCAGCTGTCAATAATACCTCTGTGTAGGCCAGACACATGGGAGAACTGTGTGCATACATACACACACACACTGGAAACATATGTAGGGCACGCAACAAACACATGCATAACATCCACACATGCCAAATTAGATCAAAGGCCCAAACTCACACACATGATGTCATCCAATGATTCAGCCTAGGCCTCTGGCAAACATTAATACCCTGTACATATGATGATGCCTGTGCCGCATCCCTGACATCCACACCATCAGTGCAGGGACATGCTCATATGGTCTGATGCACAGGGTGAACAGACTAGGAAGATACGTGTAGTTTACAATTGTTGAGGACTGTTGACAGGCAGCAGATATACCATGTAGTACAGCTGTACAATACTGTTAACAGTATGTGTCTTGGGTAACAACAGTGCAGCCTAGGCCTCCAGCAAACATTAACACCCTGTGCATATGATGATGCCTGTGCCACATCCATGACATCCACACCATCGGTGCAGGGACATGCTCATATTGTCTGATGCACAGGGTGAACAGACTAGGAAGATATGTGTAGTTTACAATTGTTGAGGACTGTTGACAGGCAGCAGATATACCATGTAGTACAGGTATACAATACTATTAACAGTATGTGTCTTGTGTAAAAACAGTGCAGCCTAGGCCTCCAGCAAACATCAACACCCTGTGCATATGATGATGCCTGTGCTGCATCCCCTAACATCCACACCATCGGTGCAGGGACATGCTCATATGGTCTGATGCACAGGGTGAACAGACTAGGAAGATACGTGTAGTTTACAATTGTTGAGGACTGTTGACAGGCAGCAGATATACCATGTAGTACAGGTGTACAATACTGTTAACAGTATGTGTCTTGTGTAACAACAGTAACTGCATGTTGGTCATGATGTTCTGCTGTCCTTCTTCAGGTCTAATTGCACATGCCGGTGAATGTCAGTGTTTGCAGTTAGTGTCCCATATGTCAATGTGGACTACTCACAGGTATGTATGAATATACCAGCATGCACCGTGTAGCTGCCACAAACCAGTGAGAATGTCCCATGTTACAAACATGTCTACCATTCCAAGAGCATGATAGCTGTGTATTAAGCTACTGTGACCACAGACGTAACATCCATAAAGGATGACATCACAGGTACAGTTACATGGAGTGGTGAGGTAAGAGAGTGGTCTAGCTGATTACAAGGGTAGAGGCCAGTGAGAAGTGTGATGCCTCATTGGGAATCAGTAATACATGTCCCCAATTTCACCAAATTCTTGTTTTTTATTATTGACAGGGTGATGCCCCTTACCCCTGGAGACATCAACAATAGAGTAGCTGTTTTGGAATCAGAGTGGCAGATGAGACTAAATGCCACCAGATTCCCAGGTCTCAATGACCATATTTCTTTAAAACCACACCTTAAATTAAAAGCTAGTATAATACAATGAGCATAGTGTTTTTTTAGGTCAACACGTATTAAATATTTGTGCTTTGATGGCATGGCTGAGCCTTGAAAAGGGAAGATAGACACGTTTTGTACAAAGTGCCTTAAGTTTGACTCACCTAAGTATTAATTCCAAAGTTGGGTTGTCTATTTTGCACATAGATAGACATTTTGGTATAATAGATATATAATTGTTCCAAACAACGTTGGAGTTGACATGATCAATAGGACTCCAGACTGCACAATGTGTTTTATTCTGCATTTTTTGGACTTGAATAAATTGATTGTTACATTGTTTTATTTTATATACATTATATATTTTATATGATTAATTTTGTATAACCAGTGTAACCACATCATCATATTGAGTTACATTAAAACTTATCAATTAATTTATTTATTACAGGATATGTTAATATTTATATTTAATTATTCACTATTCATACATATATATTTTTTATGAAAGGTTATTTATTTACATAAATTTTCATTTTATATGTATTCACAACTGTTCAAAGGCTGCTGTTTCTACTTCTATGGAGGTATTTCTTTAATGAATGATTAGCAAGGTTTAATTGCTTAATTAATTGAGTGATTTGTGACGTTTTGGTTGCTACTTAAGTATGGATGGATTAGTGTTTCAACAGACTCTGATGATACCAGTTTACTGGTGAAAGCGCTAAGTCTGTATGTAATTGTTGGAATTAAAGGATTTCATCTCATGCTTGGTGTTCCTGCATCCTTAAATTGCTGTGGTGGAAAATTGTTTTTGTTACTTGGTTGTGGATCCTGGTTTGGTTTCCTGTTTTTCGGAATACATGTCCCCATGACAGGATGCCAACACACAACTGCAACACACACTCAGGTATTGACACACATGTATTCAGTGACACAGGAACACACCCACACACTCACGTATTCACTGACACAGTAACACACACTCGCACACAGTTGCTACTGGTGGGATGAGGACCCCTGCCTATGTGCAAATCATCATTACAGTACTGTGCACCTACATGGTGCGCCACCGAGAATACACATGTACAGGTAGTCAGTACAGCCTAAGATCGGGGACATCAACACGGATAGTAGAATGCATCGCCTGGATGGTGGGAGGGGTCTTATCAGTTCAGTATGGTAACATACATCCTCACCCCAGGGACCAGACAGCCCTACATACACACACTGTGGCATTCAGTAATTAATACACCTATGTCATGCACATACAAATACCTCACATATGTGAGATACATGCCCCTGCCTATGTCCTGCTTTCTGCATTGCAGTCTGTACAGATGTGTACACTAGTGTACAGGAGAGTGAGTAACAATTGAGATGCATTCCCCACAATACATGACATATATGGACACACACGCAACCACACATGCCAGTACTGTGAATCTCAGACCTGCCTAGCTCATGTTATGTATGTCAGACGTACAGCAGTATTGCACGCATTACAAACTGTACTAATGCTTCCTGTGGCAACAGTGCTGACATATGCACTAGGGACGTCATATCTATTAATAGGTGTCAAGTGATTTACCTTCACTGTCACCCTGACCACTGTCTAAGTTGTGTGTTATGTCCTTCAATTAATGAAACCATTGCTTACCGGTTACACAGGGTATTGTAGGACCACTTGTGACACACCTGTGAGCTGTCCACAGCAAACATCCATCTGCAAAGATGCCCCACCACTTAGTTATTTCCACACATCTGTCCGTACCTGTGGTACATCTTTCTGTACATTCAGCATATCACCATATACAGTTGGCAATGTTGAGGCTGCATTGCAACTGCATGATGTACTAGGATACACATCACCTGCATACATCAGCAACTGCACACGCATGTTATCTGATAGCACAACACTACGTGTACAGGTGTGTAGGTCCTACAATCCTGACATTTGGGCATGTTTGTAGGCATTGCAGTTGGTGGATATGTGTAATGACATACATGACACATGGACTGTTGTATGATATGATGGGTGACCAGTACAGAGGGGATGTTACCTCTGTCAACACTGATATCACACCTTATGTACTGTTAGCATTCAGCAGCCATGGACCTACATTCCATGTGCATGTATGTAATGGCTGTAGCCACCTGTTTGCACAAAGGACAACAACAGCTATACTATTTATAGGTATGTTGTGTATGTGGCATGTACATACCCAGGGCAGGTACATGTATGTCATATCCATACATGAGGGTGTGTACTGGTGTACAGCAACAGTCTTCTGCTAATGGTGGAAAGTACCAAGGGCCCCTGGTATGTGTACATCTGACCTGGTCACAGACAGTGGTATCACTGCATTGCATAACACATGATGCAACTGTGTCAGTACATATGTACTCTCTACAGTTGATGTAGAGCTTAGTACAGTACACAGGTCAAGGGTCATATGATGGTGTACTCTTCTATGTCATACATGTATGGTTGCGTGTTGGTGGTCTGAGGGCATGGTGGTGTCTGAGGTTTACATCCTAGAATGCAGCATGTGACACTGTGTCCTGCACATGGCTCACCTGTGATGCTTTTCATGGTGGGACCGGTCAGTACATGTGAGTGACCTTTATGTATGTGGGTACACCACCTGGAGTGGTCCATACCTGTGTTATGGCCCACATGTCTGGTTCTGAGGTATATGGTGGTAGTACTAGGTTCTGAGGTATATGGTGGTAGTGCTATTGTGCACTACAGAGCCATCAGCCAGGTGTTCCTCACTGCACAGATGTCAGTACTCCCCATTGTTGGATCTACAGTAACCAGCTGTGAATATGGACGCTACACATCTAGCACTGGTTAGCAAAAGAAAACAATGCAGTTGTCCTGTAGGTGTATAGGAGTTAACCTGTGTTTAAGACATTTGCCTTGGAATGGCACTGTGTGGGTGGATGCGACTTGGGTAATATCCACACTCCCTTGAATCATGGATCCATGTGATATGTGACAAAGGCCTGCCTACTGTCAGCCATGTCATCCCAGAATGACAGCTGATGTTGTGCCAAAGACTGGTGTCAAATATATGTAGAGTGGCGTTCCTGCTAACAATGACAACTACTAACACCAGAGACCATTACAACGTGTTCTTTACGTCTACCTGTAATAGCATGGCTACTGTGGCCTTCCGTGTTTAGCATCAGAGTACATCCCAGTCAGCCCTGTGGTACTAAGAGCATGAGCATGCCCAGTATATCCTTGTGTAGATGGACACATAGTAGTGCATTCCAACCAGCCCTGTGCTACTAAGTGTGTGAGCATGCCCCCTGTGCTACTAAGTGTATGAGCATGCCCAGTATATCCTTGTGTAGATGGACACATAGTGCATTCCGAACAGCCCTGTGCTACTAAGTGTGTGAGCATGCCCAGTGACACCTTGTGTCGGTTATGTGCCTCTGTGTATGGGCATGGCCATTGTAACCCTGTATAGTGGTAGTAGTCATCCATTCCACAGATGGGCATACTCCAGGTCAGGATGGATTCCTACTTTAAACACATAGGTTCACAGGTATGTACATCTTAACTGCCAGCATCCCTGTTGATGTCCACATTCCCAGACGGTCATAATGACAGCCTTGACATGTGTAGTCTGTGTGGCACGATTCGTAAGTATGTAGTATTGTAACAGTAATCTGTAAATAGGCAGGTGTTCTGTACCCACCACTGGCGTGTGTGTGTGTATGTCTGTCCCCGTTTGCCAGTGGACTCTAAATTGCTTTTAGACTGCCCACACTCCATACATTTCTTATACCCACCGTTAGCAAGGCCGATGATGTCACCCATCTACAAATACATGGGAGTGCTGTGTCCCAGTAATCTCGGTAGTGCGTTCTGTAACTGCGTAATGCTGTAATGTAATAAAGTAGTTAGGTCGGTGTGCTAGTCCCACACTTGTCGTGTGTGTGTGTATGTCCCCGTTTGCCTGAGGAGTGAGTAATGCTATTATACTGCTCACACTCCATACATTTCTTATACCCACCATTAGCAAGGCCGATGATGTCACTCATCTACAAATACACCTCTGGGAGTGCTGTGTCCCAATAATCTTGGTAGCATGTTCTATAACTGCATAATGCTGGAGTGTAGTTAAGTCAGTGTTCTAGTCCCACACTTGCCGTGTGTGTGTGTGTGTGTGTGTGTGTGTGTGTGTGTGTGTGTGTGTGTGTGTGTGTGTGTGTGTGTGTGTGTGTGTGTCCCCGTTTGCCTGAGGACTGAGTAATGCATTTATACTGCTCATACTTCATGCATTTCTTATACCCACCGTTAGCAAGGCTAATCAAAAGAAACCTTGATGATTGGATGGGAGATAGGAAATTCACCCCAGGGATCATGTCAGTCGCCCTACTAGACAGAGGTCCAGAGAAGTAAATAATGTGGGAAGAAATATCCAGGGAATTGTTATGGCTAGGCTTGCATAGGCCCTAGGGCCGATGGCCTAGTACCAACCTATGAACCTATGATGTCACCGATCTACAAATACACCTCTGGGAGTGCTGTCGCCCAGTAATCTCGGTAGCGTGTTCTGTAACCGCGTAATGCTGTAGTGTAATAAAGTAGTTAAGTCGGTGTTCTAGTCCCACACTTGCCATGTGTGTGTGTGTGTGTGTGTGTGTGTGTGTCTCCCCATTTGCCTTAAGACTGAGTAATGCTTTTACACTGCTCATGCTCCATACATTTCGTATACCCACCGTTAGCAAGGCCGATGATGTCACCCATCTATGAATACACCTCTGGGAGTGCTGTGTCCCAGTAATCTCGGTAGCGCATTCTGTAACTGTGTAATGCTGTAGTGTAATAAAGTAGTTAGGTCAGTGTTGTAGTCTCACACTTGCCGTGTGTGTGTGTGTGTGTGTGTGTGTGTGTGTGTGTGTGTGTGTGTGTGTGTGTCCATTTGCCTGAGGAGTGAGTAATGCTTTTATACTGCTCACACTCCATACATTTCTTCTACCCACCGTTAGCAAGGCCAATGATGTCACCCATCTACAAATACACCTCTGGGAGTGTTGTGTTCCAGTAATCTCAGTAGCGCTTTCTGTAACTGCGTAATGCTGTAGTGTAATAAAGTAGTTAGGTTGGTGTTCTAGTCCCACACTTGCCTTGTGTGTGTGTCCCTGTTTTCCTGAGGACTGAGCAATCTTTTATACTGCTCGCACTCCATACATTTCTTATACCCACCGTTAGCAAGGCTGATGATGTCACCCATCTACAAATACACCTCTGGGAGTGCTGTGTCCCAGTAATCTCGGTAGTGCATTCTGTAACTGCATAATGCTGTAGTGTAATAAAGTAGTTAGGTCGGTGTTCTAGTCCCACACTTGCCATGTGTGTGTGTGTGTCCCCGTTTGCCTGAGGACTGAGTAATGTTTTTATACTGCTCACACTCCATACATTTCTTATACCCATCGTTAGCAAAGCCGGTAATGTCACCCATCTATAGATACACCTCTGGGAGTGCTGTGTCCCAATAATCTCGGTAGCGTGTTCTGTAACTGCGTAATGCTGTAGTGTAGTAAAGTAGTTAGGTCGGTGTTCTAATCCCAGACATGCCAACTGTGTGTGTGTGTGTGTGTGTGTCTGCCTGCGTGAGACAAATACAGTGCTTTGTAGTATTCACTGTAGTGCGTGCCCTAAATGCATGTTGCTGCAGTTTGATACGGTAGGGGTTTGTATACAGGATATGGCAAGTGTGTGTTTGTCTGTCAGAGCCTGTGTAGAGGTGGCCATGATTGTCTTACCATTGGACATGTTTGGGAGCAGGTTTTGTAGTTTTCCTATATAGTATCCATCTTATGACACATTGGCCACCTCACGAGGAGTACAGCTGTCAGTCATCCATGGCACTGTGTTGGCAAGCCATACCCATACATCTGGGAAAAGGGCTGGTGAACTAAGTATGCAGCCCTACTAGTACCCGGTATATGTCCCGGACCCATGTGCCATGCACATACAACCTTGCCTAAGATATCCCACCATGTTGCTAGTAACATGCACATTGAGGACAGATAGTCGGCATGGTGTGACTGCAGTGGCCTGCAGAGGACATGGCACCCTGTACAGCGGTAAAATAGGCACATATATGCAGACATTTTGCCTTCACTATGTTCCACATTGAATGGCTGCAACATATGTGGTGACATCAAATGTGATGCACTAAGTCCAGACAATGCTGTACACATGTGCCCTGTATGGACCCACGCCACTGGCACTACTGAATACCTGTATCATACTATCCATGCAGGTGCAGGGCTGACCTGCTCACTATAAGCAGGTTTTGCCACACCAGGCCAGTATTGGCATATTGTGGTATAACAGGCTGTATACAGTACATGTGACTGCCAAACCAGGTACACCTGTGCATGTCATTGTACAGTATTATGGGACATGGACATCCCAGGCAATGTTCGTGTGAATGACTATCAAACACAGACATGGCATGCATTGCAAAGCTATGGCCCTACACATTGGTAACCAGGATTTCAGGCCAGATAATGCAGTACCCACCTGTGTGGGACATTGCAGACACTACACCCCTGCACTGCACACCATTGTTGGGTGATGCAATGGCAAGGATTACCCCTTACCCAGCCTTGTACAGCCACCTTGCACAGCCAAACACTACACACCCATGGAGCAATGCATACTTGCATGCCAGTACTGGCACTCTGTGCCTGCGTGTGGGTTGTGATGCTCCCAACCACAGTCACTCCCAGTATAAACCTCGTTGGCATACCAACAGTTGTCAAGCACTTTCACATGCCCTAGCCCAGAGAACCTCCAGATATCCCCTGTGGTGCATGTGGTCCTGTGCATTTCTGCAGTGTGGCAAACTAAGTAGTTACATTGTGTATTTGTCACCCTGGCAAAGGTGTCAATGCATGTCCATTAGAGTGTGGTTGTGGTGACAATGGCATCCGTTCATGTGGACTGACATGTGTGCCACACCTAATGTATGTCTACTATATCTGTTGCAGATGGCACTCACTCACCTACACACATGTTCTTACAGCACAGCAGCATGTCGCCTTTGTGGCACATGTAGTAACGTCATGCACATGTAATAGTAATGAGTAGTCAGGGGTTTGCCCCTGTACTATTCAGCATGTGGCAGATGATGCCTATGGTTAAGTCTCCAAGCCCTTCCCTCATGTACATTGCCTGTCCCGCACACACACTCTCTGGTGGATGCGAAAGTGTACACCTGCACAGCAGCAGCATGTGTATTGTAAGAGATGGAAATGGTCAGGTGATGGCCTCTGCACCTATTGCAGTCCTCCTCTAGCTGATTGCATGTGGTACAGCTGTGATAGTGTTCCCATAGCCATCCGCATGATAAACACAGTACAATATCTAGGGAAACATGTTATTATCTGGCCATGACAGGCTCTGTGAGTGGTACCTGGATGTGGTGTTCTGACACGGCATCACAGATGATATCTGGATGTACCTCAATCATTTTCCACAGTGGGAAATAGCTTAAAGACATGAGGGTGATGTGCCACATAGCTATGCTGCATTGAGACTACTGCCTGTTTAACGTGTGTGGCAATGGCTATTCTGCATGTTATAATGCAGATATGGCAGTATTCTTTTCATGAGGGACCCCCATCTGTAGGGCCATCTGTGAACTGGTTATTGTGTGCAACCATTTGTTTCCTGTGTTACACACTGAACACACTTCTATGCACAGCAGAAACATGGTGTGAGGATTGCAGACAGTACATAATGATAGGGATGTGCTACTGCCATCGCATCCCTGACTGGACATGTGTCACATGAGACAATGATATGACTGACACTGTGTGGGATTCCCAGTGACAAGCCAATGATGGGCAACTGTTCATAGCTGCGGTCACACATCTACTACAGATAGTACAGTTGGCATACGGTATATATGCATTTGTTGTGCTCCCTCTGCAAATGTATACCATCTGTTGTGTTGGGTTGCTGGTGATATCTATGCATACTGTCATAGGTAATCCTGTATGCTGTTGTCTATCATTAAGCCATATGTCCCGGCAGATCCTCCTGTCCCACTTCAGCTGACCATGGCACCAGGCACTAGCACATCTGGGGCACAGCCATAGACATCAACCTCTTTTGGCTCTGCACCACCTTCTGCTGGTACCACCACTGAGGATGGAACATGTTCCCCTTGGGAGCGTGACCAGACAGGTACATATCTGCTGTTGTGCGGTCCCGGACATGTTGCGTTGGTGGCTCCCTAAAGGGTTATGAAGCCAGATACGCCAGTTCAACGGTGGAGTGTCACATTTACAGGGTAATGCTGCCCCTCCTGGACAGCCCCCAGCACTACCTCTTTGCAGCTGTATAGGTGCAGTGGCAGTTGCCCATGGCTGGGGACCTCCATCCCAACTGTTCCCATGGGCTTTTGAATGACAAAGACCCATCCCCATCCAGGGTGTATCCCCTTCACATGTGTCATATACCAACCCTGTATGCTGTCATTTCTGTGCTCCTACCTATCCTCCACGGCCATACCTACACTCCTTCCCCAACATCTGACCCTCACCTATGGACACATAAGGCCATTCGGCTCCTAGGACACCATCTGCCTTATACATAGCTGTCCATTACACACATGTGCCCACTGGACACATGAAACCCTTGTAATATGCATCATAACATACTACTGTTATCCTCACCCCTGTCCCTCAGGCGCACGATCCTGGTATGCACATCACTCCTACATGGTCCAGGTACACGTGAGGAGGACGACTCCATTGTACACAAAACACTACCGTTCCCTCTATGGTTACCCCATATACCTTTATCATGATGATGATGTTGCACACAGCACATTGCAGGAGTACTGTTCATACATAATGATTGGACAGGTACTGTTGTGTTAATGTACATTACATGCACAGAGTGATGTATACAACCAATGTACAACTATTTGCGTGTATGACTGACACATGTCTGTCTGAGGGAGTCTTGTGATCACATAGAGCAACACCACTACATAATACAGGCGTCGCTGGTTTTTCCCATTTCATTCGTTTGCAATGCTTTGTTGCCACATGGTACATTCCTGATACATGTCTATATATGTATGTACCTATATGCTGGACATAAACACTCACATGTGCATCTACATGATGGGACACATTCCTATACTGTTGAATGACTGTGCTGTATGATATCCTCTGGTTACAGCCTCTTATGCTCGATTAGCCTCTACATTGCTTAACCAGTACAATAACCGCATACTGGTAGCCAAACACACTTATACCCGCTCAATCCCGCACTTGCTAATGCACCGACATTGGTGCTTGCATCTGTCATTCACACCCCTGGGTGTGAGCGAGGAACACAATATTACCTTGTGATGCCTATTACATCGGATTAGATGACTACAGTATCAGGATTGGCCGCCCATTAGGCGACAGCATCACGTTCGACTGTACGGAATCAGCGGCCTGTCCAGTGATGCAATCATATTTGTGCATACCTCATACAATGTGCTCCCATCTTGTGATGCCTATTACATCGGAATACATGAATACAGTATCGGGAATGACTGCCTATTAGGCGACGGCATGGTGTTCGACTGTACGGAATCAATGGCCTGTCCGGTGAATCATTCATATTTGTGTGTTCCTCTTACAATCTGCTCCCACCTTGTGATGCCTATCACATCGGACTACATGACTACACTATCGGGAATGGCTGCCCATTAGGTGACAGCATGGGGTTCGACTGTACGGAATCAGCAGCCTGTCCGGTGAATCATTCATATTTGTGTGTTCCTCTTACAATCTGCTCCCACCTTGTGATGCCTATCACATCGGACTTCATGACTACAGTACTGGGAATGGCTGCCCATTAGGCAACGGCATGGCGTTCAACTGTACGGAATCAGCAGCCTGTCCAGTGAATTAATCATATTTGTGTGTTCCACATACACTCTGCTCCCATCTGGCTGATACATGGGAACCAAGACCCTGCATTACAAACAAGTAGTTGGGTTGTGGTAGCCACATCCGTCGGACGGGTCATGCTACCGCATACCTATTATAGGTTTGCCACCTTTTCAATTGGCCAAGGTAGGACTTTAGGGTTACCACCCGTCCCACTTTGCGAGGGACACTGCAAAAATAATCAAGACATAGCACATGTCCAGATTACAGGACATTATTATATTCTACGTTTCATTAATAATTGTATACAATAGTTATTTTATATATTAAACTTCTATATGTTATGTGAAATAGCATAAGCAATTCAAATGCAACTAGATTAAGCTTTTATTTGTGCAAATAAGTGTAATCCTGTACTATGCATGGCTTTAGGTATGTTTTGTCCTGGAATGTCAGACATTTCTACAGAACATGTCCCACTGGCCATTTGGAAAGGTGGCAACCCTATAGGACCTGTATATAGAGACGTCAAACTTTGCAGGGCAACACACCCACAGCCAGTAGAAAGGGGAGTACTTCACTGTTTTGCCTAAATAAAAGGTTACTCTTGTAGCA
>NC_056729.1:540433852-540473852 GCF_019279795.1 Protopterus annectens | reverse complement strand
CTTGGACCGCGAATGGGCAGATATTGGTTGAATGCTCTGACCATTGGTAGGGCTGCCACCTTTTCATATGACCTGGATGGGACATTTTCGGGACACATATCTGAGTTTACAGGCCAACACATACCCACGGTCATTACAAAGGATAGTACTTTAGTTTTATGCCTACATATAAGCTTTTATTGTTGTAGCGGTGTAGTTGCTTATTCTGTTTCATTTACTTGCTTATTCTGTTTCTTGTAACATATAGGTATTTTATATACGGACGTACGTATTGTATTGGACTATTACATAAAATATGGGACATAATTATATCCTACTATTGCAGGACATTTCACATTTATAATGGTTTTGGTATGGACACACCTGCCTAGAGGGGGACTGTCCCTCACAATGTAGGACAGGTGGTAACCCAAACCATTGGGCTAGGATTAGCAATTCGCGGTGTGCAAACACGATGCGTTTCACTTCCACTTGGTATAACTAGTGACACTACAATGGAATACGGGCACGGGGTTTTAAATATCATTTGTTCGAGGGACGGGGACTCAATATTCAGCTACGTGCCTTTGTGTTTACTTCTTATTATGGTTTTTGCAATGATGTCTTGTAGGCTTTGCATACATTTCACTATCCATGGACACTGAAAGGAGTGATTACTATTAGAGGGAGGCTGTACTAGTCAGCATTTTAGGTTGTGCGTGTGCAGCCGACATGTTCACACCTCCGTGCAGTGCTTGGACATGCCCCCTGCACTCATACACATTTCCTATGCACATGGCCATTACTGCAGCGCGTCTTCATTAATATGCATGTGGTGCTGCTGCGCCATCTCTACGCTGCACGGTCGGTGCAAGGCTAACGCCGTCCTTGCGCTGAGCTTCATGAATCCCGAGGATAATCTATATCACTTTAAAAATTGTCAGATATAATTTTGCTGGACGTGATCAATATTAGCTCTTTGGTTTCTATACAAGATATTCTTAACATATCAAACTTGTCCTCTGGATGTGCACTTCATATAAATGTGTTAGAATAGCAGTTGCTAAAATGTTCCTAATCATTTTTATGACCCAAGATAAGCTGCATAAATTGTGCAAGGTCTTGGTTATAAAATAGGAACTTCCACAAAACTCTAATTGCTGAGAAGAGACAGTCATATAAGGAATTATAACCTTAGAATGATCACACATGTAACTGATTACTCATTTTGTAATGTTACTTTGTGTCCAATATATGATTAATCATAATGCACATTTAACACCTGTTAAGCCTGCCTCCTTGGCCTACCGTACTCACCTATACAACTGTTTTTTTTTTATTAAAAATTGAAGACCTAAAACACATTTCCTGCTCATGCATGCATGCTGCTAGACTTTCTACACTTCCAATTTTTATTTTAGAAGAAGAGATTGCAGTTAAGAAAAAAACACCCTTCACATCTGAATCTGTGCAAACCTTACAATTCCACGGACCTTAAAATCATCTCTTCTTATGCAAGACTATATTGAATGCAACTGGATATCCAGATAAAGAATATCACATAAAGATTGATCAGGTTAAAAGGAGGGGAAGCACTAGCATCCTGGATGAAAGCTGTGGTGGCTGTAGTACCTAAAGACAGTAAAGACTCATCAATTCATACAGGCCCATTTCAATTCATTTTTAAACCATGATTATAAAGTGTTTATGTCTATAATCGCTAAAAGAACGATAAAGGTCTTGCCAAAATTAATAGATCAAAGTGGTATTGTGGAGTGAAGCCAAACATTTGACAACAATAACAGAAAATGATGATCCAGAGGAAGCAGAGTGTAAGAAAATACCATTGTTGTTGATGGATCTCGATGCAGATAAAGCATTTGACAGAGTAAGCTGGGATTTTATGAGTATTCTAATGGAAGCATTTGCATTCCCTGGTACAATGATAAGGTTAATTAGGAGGATATATGAGGGATTGTGGGCAAAAATAAATAAATAAATAAAGTGGAAGGGTTACTTTCTGACAAGTTGTGCCTGAATAGAGGAACCAAGCAGAGGTGTCCTCCTTCTCCTTTGTTATTTGTGTCATGTTAAAAAACACTGGCAAAGAAAATAAGGGACTCAGAAATTCAAGGATATAATTGGTATGGTGTTCAAGAAAAGTATGATTTATTTTCAGATTATATCATTTTGTACCTGATAAAACCAGAGAAGGACATCTCAGTGTTGTGAAACATCTTGATACAGTTTTAGGTCTTTTCAGGATATAAATTAATGAAGATAAAAGCAAAGGCTATAGCTGTAAACTCTGTACCCACATGCATGAATTGGTCCAGCAATACCCATATCTATGGGGTCAGAATAAAATGAAATATTTAGCAGTATGGATTCAAAAGTATTCTGTTATGACAGCTAGGGATATGTGGGAAGAAACTAAACAAATATAATACAGAAATATAGAAATTAAAAGTTCTTGTTAATGGATATGGATAGCAAGATATAAGGAGTGAAAATGTTTTTAGTCTCTTTAGTTTTATATACAGGTCAGGCATATTTTTATTAACCGGAGGAGAAGTTGTGTATAATAATTAATAAAGAGTTGAAGGATTTTATCTGGGAGGGGATAAGGGCAAGGATCAAGTGGGATAAGTTGATCTTTCCAATCGAACAATGTAGGTTAGGATTACCTGATTTTAAGGGATATTTTAGAGCTACACAGTTAAGGCTTATTTACATAACAGAAGAAAAAAATTATAATTCAATACGGAAAGGGATGGTGATGAAGCAGGAAGGGGGAGTTCAAGAAGTAAGGAGAGAGTGTAATTTTGGATGCAGACCCTTGATAAGAATAATGACAGCCACACAGAATATTATATTCAAAAAGTAGCAGAAAGCCTTCTAAGAACTAAGTCAGCACATGGAGAAAGGAGATTTAGCTGATAGGGATGACTGCAATAAGGGGTAGAGAGAAAAGGCAAGGGGGCTGGAATTTACTGGAGAAAACTGGCAAAGCAATCAAGGTATTGGGAGCAAATATCTAGAGAGGGAAAGGTAATAGAATGGGAAGAAGTCAAGAAGACATTTGGACTGCAGATTAGAATATGCCTTTTCTGTCAGGGATTGATATCTGAATATAGGCAAAGAGAAAGGGGTAGGGGTATCCTAACTGAAAGACCTACTCTGGTAGAGTTTTTAACTGAATCTGGAAAAGAAGCTGCTGTTAAAAAGGGATAATTAATGTGGCATATAAAATACCACACAATAACTATTGGAATTAATCAGAGGAAGTTAGAAAATATTGTGAAGAGAGTCTGCATAAGCAATTCACAAGGAAACAATGGGAGGCTATATGCATGGCTCCCAAACATGCAACAAAGTCTAGAATATTTTGTGTTTTTGCTTGGAAGTGTTTGGATGGGTATTTTTATACCTCCAGTGGACTCCAAAGAATTTTCCTAAAGTATATGGCAGATGTTTGAGGTGTGACGGGGAAGGAGGTAACTGGGAACATATGCTGCAGAACTGTAATGAGCTGGTAGACTTTAAAAATTCCCTACAGAGTAATATGTTGGAAATGCTGGGTGATCTAATGGGTGTAATTAAGGTATTTATTTATTTAGCTGGAATAAAAGATTTCAGTGCCTAGGCGTGGTAAAGCCTTGTTAAGTTTAATTCTGGTGGCTGCCAGAAAAGCAATTAATAGAAAATGAAAATCAAATTCTAAACCAACTGTATTTGAAGTATTGAATAATGTATAGTTTCATAGTTTCATAGTTTAGTACTAGGCTATCTGCCCTGGGGCATTTGTAAGCCTAGCCATAGTGATGTGGCTTTCGCCACCCCATAAAATGGTACAAAATGCATAGAATAGATTTAGAATACTGTGCCTCTGTCTAGTAGTGACACAGTGAAGGTCCCCTTATATAATAGAATTAGTTTACTGTGCCCCTGTCTAGTAGTGACACAGATGTGACCCCTGGGATAAACTTACGATCTCCCATCCACTCATCAAGATTTCTCTTGAAGAGAGTCAGTGAGGGGCTCTGCCTAACATGAACTGGGATCTTGTTCCAGAGCATTGGAAGCCTCTGGGTTATGAATCTATCCCTCCAGCATGTCCTATTCATACTTGTGCCGAGGTTTAAGTCTTTAGCTCTCGTGTTTCTGATGGATTTGGATTTTTTGAGGTGGAGCATGTCCATCAGTTCCTGATTGGACATGGCCTTGTACGTCAGGCAGAGATATAAAATACCCTTGTCAGTCTCAAACCCCACACCTTGGACTCACCAGTCTGCATGATGTACCACTAAGCCACAGTATCAGAGACAAAAGAACTGAAAGTAGAGTATTTAGAAAAAGATAGGAGTTACACAGAAAAAAATGGGAATTGTGGGAATAATACATGCAAAATTATGTTTTGGAGGAGTAGTGAGGTTTAACAGAAGGCCGCAATTGATGAATTTATGTAATGTTGAATTAATGATAAATATACAAAATAATGTGTGTGATGTATAATATTTGCAACTGGGAATATACTAATGTTGTTTGCTTTCTTGTTTCATGTTCACCTATGCCATAAGTGATAATTCAATAAAGGTGTTAAAAAAGGAAAGAAAGATTTATAAGGATACTATCTTTGTTCAAAGCAGCAAAAAATAGCACCTCTATTAAAACTGTAATAGGTTCATAGGTTCATAGGTTGCTACTAGGCTATCGACCCTAGGGCCTATACAAGCCTAGCCATAACAATTCCCTGGCTATTTCTTCCCACACTATTTATTTTCCTGGACCCCTGTCTAGCAGGGCGACTGACATGATCCCCGGGGTGAATTTCCTTTCTCCCATCTAATCGTTACGGTTCCTTTTGAAGAGGGCCAAAGAGGCGCTCTGCTTGACATGTATGGGCAGTCTATTTCAGAGTCTGGGGAGTCTCTGGGTCAGGAACCTATCCCTCCAGTATGTTTTGTTTATTGTGATGACAAGGTTTAGATCCCTGGAGCGTGTGGCTCTGAGGGATTGGGATTTCTTTAAGTCTAGCATGTCCAACACCTCTGGTTTTGACATGGCCTTGTATGTTAAGCAGAGACTGCCTTCTGAGTAGACGATATGTGACAGAGTATAGCTAGAGTTTTTTAAGGCGGTCAGTGTAGGGCATCTGCTTTAGGCCTGTGATTCTTTTAGTGAGGTATTTCTGCGGCCTTTGCAGTTGCTGCAGGTGTCGTGAGAGGTACATACCAAACGGGGCATTGTATTCTATAATTGGTCTAATGAGGGATGAGTACAGTGGGACAATGACCTCCTTTTTTCTGGATGAAAAGCACTTAGTGATGAGGTGTGCCACATAGAAGGATTTCCCGACTGTTGTGGCAATTTGGTTATCAAAGGTGAGACCACTGTCACCTGTGTCACTAAGTCTCTTATCACACTTTTGGTGTTTGGTGTACTGCCACCTATGTGGTAATTCACAGGTACATGCTTTTTTCCCAAAAAGGATAACTATACATTTCTTGGCATTGAGCTTGAGCCCATGGCTCTGGCACCAAGCATCTGTTTCTGTAAGGTCCCTTTTGCAGAGTATCCACATCATTTGGAGATTCAATAATGGCTCCCAGTTTGCAGTCATTTGCGAACTTTGTTAGCCAGAGTCCCTTAGTGTTGGCCTGTACTTCAGAGAAGTAGATACCAAACAAGAGCAGTCCCAGGACTGAACCCTGAGGTACTCCACTTGTCACTTGTCTGGAGCTGGATTTGGAGTCAGCTACTTTTACAGTGTGGGTTCTGTCAGTAAGCTAGTTGGCAACCCATCGAGTGACGTAGGGATTAATGCCCAGCTTAGTAAGTCTATCTATGATTCCAGAGTGAGGGATGGAGTCAAAGGCCTTGGCGAGGTCCAGATAGGCTGTGTGGACTGCCTTACCCTCATCCATGGCTCTGGAGACTGATTCGAAGAAGTCAGTCAGGTTCAGGAGACAAGATCGGCCCCTTCATGAACCCAAACTGGGTGGGGTCCAATGTTTGAAGGTTGCCAATGTCTTTGTTTATAAGTTCCATGATAATACGTTCCATGGCCTTGCAGATCAGGCTCGTCAGACTGATGGGGCGGTAGTTCCCGGGATCCAAGATGGATCCCCCCTTGTGGAGTGGGATAACTGTAGCTGTGCGCCACTCAGTGGGCATGAAGCCTGAGGTGAGGCTATGATTAAACATGACACTTAGGTGAGGTGCCAGTTCATTTTGTAGTTTATGTAGTACACAGCCCGGGATGTCATCTGGTCCCATGGAAGCTGTATTCTTAGCTTTGGAGAGTGCAGTTTTTACCTGTGTGACCATTATTACCAGAATTTGGCAATCTTCCAGTATTGAGATGGGCCATTTAGGAGGTGAGAGGGGGGTGACGTTGGCACTGAATTGATCTGCCAGGATATTGGCAATATCCTTGGGATCAATATATTTAACGCCATTCTGTTGTAGCTCAGGAGCAGATCTGAGCATTACCATTTAGATTTTTGACATAGTTATAGAATGCCTTGTGGTTGTCTTTGGAATATTTGGCAATTTTATTTTCATAACTAGCAGTGGAGTATTTTATGAGGGATCTCAGCTTCTTACTAAGGCTGGTAAGGGAGTTTTTTGCATCCTGGGATTTTCCTCTTTTCTGCAACAGTTTCTTCCTTTTGTTTTAAAGTTTGTTTATGGCAGAGGACCACCAGATTGGCTTCCTGTTTTTGGAGGTGAGCATTTTGGTTCTATTTGGGATGGCACGATTCATGCATGAGTGGATGTGCTCGTACAGTGCCTTAGTGTAGGATTCAGCAGTCAAACTTTCAGTTCCCGTCTGCATGGGTATCATGAAGTTTGTCACTTCTGACTTGAGTAGCATGAAGTTGGCTATAGAAATGTTTTTTATGGAGGTTTCCTTACTGGGGGGGGGGGTGGAGGTAGGATGTGGATGTTAAGGGTGATTAGCTTATGGTCAGACCTGACCAACAAGGGGGTGACCATAGGTGTGGAGCATCGATTTCCCATGTTGGTAATGACCAGGTCTAGGATATTGGAGACACTGGTGGGACTATGGATTAGTTGATCCAGCGCGTTGGAATTTATGAATTCCAAGAACCGTTGGGCAAAGGTGTTGGTACATGAATAGTTTTCCCAGTTAATGGCAGGGTAGTTGAAATCACCCAGTATTAGGGTGTTTGGTTGTATCCTAATATTTTCCAGTATGTTTAGAAAGGTGTAGTGAGAATCTTGGGGCATGGTGGGGGATCTGTAGCAAGCTACAATTTGGATTGAAGTCTTACCTAGTGTTATTTGCACCTGGAGAATTTCAGACGCATTGTGTTGGGCAACTAGCCTGGTGGTGTGAATATCCTAGGTGAATATAGACACTCCGCCTTTAATGTTTCGGTCCTGGTTTGGTTGCCGAAAAGTGTGGTAAGAGTTGTAGCCTGGTATTGCAGGAGTGCTCTCTGGAGCCTTGAACCAGGTCTCAGTTACTGCACAGATATCGTTGTTCTCCATTTTTAGGAGTGCCTCGAGAGAGTGCATTTTGAGGTTTAGACTTCTAGCATTGAGTAGCATTACCTTCAGAATTTGCATGCTTGTACCTGTTACGGTGGTGGTTTTGTCCTTTGAACTTTGCCTAAAAAAGGCACTATAGGGGTGGCAAGAGCCTTAGCCAGTAACCTGAATCCCAGGAGCAACAGGTGCAGACCATCTCTGGCAAAGCATCATAGTCTGTCAATCATGTTATCCCAGGCAGACAGATACTGGATCCCCTTTGAATGACACCAGAAGCTTAACCAATTGTTGAAGTCAATCATTTTGTCCTTATATTGTGGTATCATTCTGGGTGAAGGCAGGATGCTACTCAGGGATAAGGTCATACCTGCCTGGGCCATATGATCCAAAAGCTCTTCCATGTCTCTTTTCATGTAGTCCAGGGAGGTACATTTCAAGTCATTCATTCCAACATAGACAATGACAGAGTCATATTTGTACTTGTTGTGGAGTGACTTGAGTGCATATGTTATGTGGTGGATCCTGGCACCTGACAGGCAGCTGACTGTAATTTTCTCCTTGTTCAGCCTGGTGAGTGGGACATCACTGTGCCTGATTATAGAGTCACCTATAACTAAAGTATTAGGTATATTGTCCTGCCTTAGGGGCTGTTGCTGGGTAGCACACTGGTGCTGTGAGCTATGTGACACTTTGGTTGTGATTGGTGTTTGTTTGCATTTCAGCTTCGGAGGTCCATCCATCTGGAAAATCTCACATATTATCCCCCTTCATAAGGGTGGGAACTCTACAGAACTTTCCAACTTTTGTCCAATTGCTCTACTGTCTCCCATTGTTAAAATCATGGAAAAATGCATCCACCACCAACTACTTGACCACCTTCTCCTAAATGGCCTATTAGGTAGCTCTCAGCATGGCTTTCGACCCTTCCATAGCACTACTACTGCCCTCCTTTCATTTACTGACCACATTAACAAAAATCGTAAGAATAATATCCTGTCCTCTGCTATCTTCATTAATCTTTCAAAAGCATTTGACATAGTTAATCATCAAATACTTTTGAATCTTCTGAAATCCCTCTCACTTGACACTCAAGCACTACAGTGGTTCAAGTCTTACTTAGATAATAGGCAACAGGCAGTGCTCTGGGAAAACACTCTATCCACCCCTCTTCCTGTCTCCCTTGGTGTACCCCAAGGATCTATTTTAGGCCCTCTTCTGTTTTCCATCTTTATCAACGATCTAGCTATTAGTAATCCCCAAGCTGTAACCATACAATACGCTGATGATTCCACTTTAATCTCCTCAGCTACAACTCCATCTGAACTCCATGCCCTCACCCAAAGTGTCTTTGAGCTTGTAGAAGATTGTTTTTTACAGCGCTGTCTCCTCCTCAACCCTAAAAAGACTAAGCTACTGCTATTTACTCCTACACAAAAGTCCACCCTATTTCACTTCTCTATAAAATCCAAAAACGGCACAGTCATATCTCCAGACACAACAACCAAACTCTTAGGGGTTACTATTGACCACAGCCTTAACTATGATACTCATATCAATACCACAATAAAATCAGTAAACCGAAAGCTAGGCTCCCCCTACAAAATTAAGCCCTTCTTCACTCCCACAGCCAGAACTACTATTGCCCTCACCCACCTCATCTCCACTCTCTTCTATGCCTCACCTATATACACAAATCTATCAAAAACTAACCTGAACAAGCTGTCAATCTCCTACAACAGTATAGACAGATTTGCTACCGGCTCCCCATTTAGAACCCACCACTGCCTAAATTTAAACCAACACGGTTGGCTGGAACTACACAATCAGTTCTTATTTCAGCAACGATTTATTTCCCATAAAATCCTTTATTATCCGGAGAAAACACCAGTTCTTGCAAATGTTATCAGTCCATACAAAAATCTTTCTAACCTTCGCTCAGCTAATAAACTACTAGTATCTACACATAAACCCAACAATAAAGCAGGAGTTTCCCTTTTCTCTAATACAGTGGGAAAAAGCTGGAGCCTACTTCCTGGTGACCTCACTTGTATCTCCTCTACTTTACTTTTCAAAAAGAAACTTAAATTTTATCTTACTAGCCACTGGCTCTGTCCCTGTACCAACCCTGACTAATACTTTCTCCTCCTGTTTTCAACATCACATAATTTTTCCTAAGCTATTCCACCTTACGTTGTTGTCACTTCTAAGGTTACTACCTCTAAGTGGGACTTAGCATACCCAAGATAGATTTAACAAACATCCTACCTGCTTCTGCTTGTCTGCTTGAGGGGTAACTTCCCCTTTACTACTCTCTCCCATTCCTAATTTTCTTCTCTTCTATAACTAGTCTCTTTTCCCATTCCTTACTAATGACTTTGTTGTTCTGGGAATCTCCTTCTTCCTTCTGTTACTTTGCCACAGTGTAAAAAAAAAAAAAAAAAAAAACCTTAATTGTGAAAATAGGGGGAGGGGTATTTTATCTGTATTTTATCTTAACTGAACTTTAATGTATCTGTAACAGAACTTTAATGTTTTGTACTGTATTTTATCTTAACTGAACTTTAATGTATCTGTAACTGAACTTTAATGTTTTGTAACTGTTATTGTATTTTTAATCTTAAAATTTTGTAATGTTAAATATTTTTAATCTTGTCTGATCCTTGTGGAGCTTTTCTCCCCGGGCCTCTATTGAAAATGGACATATATCCAGATAGACTAGCCCGGTCAACAAATGTAAAATAATAAAAATAATAATAAAAAATAAATGTATATCCTCACCAGTATAATGAACCATACATACCCTGCAATTCATCCCTGTACAGCCAGTCCTTTCTCTTGGAAAAATGCATGCCACTGCAGACCTTACAGAGATTAACTTATACTCAAAAACATTTCAGCAGCACTTAAAGCAGAGAGGAGACTTTTATACTTTACATAAACTAATTTACTTTAGTTTAGTAGCACATTACTTATAACATGGTTCTCATGATGAATGCATAGCAGTCAATAAACAGTTAAATAATGTCATCGAATTTCTCAAACTTACCCTGGGAGATGTGCAATGCAAACAGTGAATTTTGTGGATGTTACTATTTTTTTAAATAATAATGAGAAATGTTGTGAAAGTAGTGGTTATAGACAAATAAATTTCATAATAGTTATTTACACTATAGCAGTAAGCCCTCCATGTATATACACATCAGAGGCCTGGTTAACTCTCATACAAATGCTCACTAGAGTCACTAATAACTACAGCACCTTCACTGCCTTGTGTATCACTCATCCCACACCTACTACTACCCAGTTATTGAATCATGGGTACAGTTACCCTCCTTTGACTTTAGGGAATCATGGGTACAGTCAGTCACCCTACCTTGACTTTAGGGAATCATGGGTACAGTCACCCTATATTGACTTTAGGGAAACATGGGTACAGTAACCCTACATAGACTAATACATTCACTCTAAAGGGACCATGTTAGTTTTCTTTCACTTAATGTAAGTGGTACCCACCCCACACAAACAGAAAGATATTACAGAATACTTGGCCAGGGCACATCCTCTGCATTCCAGCAAATCAGCTCCAATGTCACTGGTGCCACTCCTCCTGCAGCATACACTTTTGGAACCATGGATTTGCAATTTCAATTTAGCTTAAGGCCATGGCTCTGGCACCATAGAAACGGATAATTGGTGCCAGAGCCATGGCCTTAAGCTAAACGCCAAAAAATGTATAGTCATACCCTTTGGGAAAAACAAGGTACCGACAAATTACCACATAGGCGGTAATCCATTGGCACGGAAGAGGTAATCAGGGACCTAGGGACCCAGGTTGACAGTAACCTCTCATTTGACACTCACATTGCCAAAGTGGTTAGGAAGACCTTCTATATTGCCCACCTTATCATGAAGGGTTTCACATCTAGATCAAGAGAGGTCATTATGCCCCTGTACTCTTCTCTTATCAGGCCAATGATTGAGTACAATGCCCCATTTGGGATGTATCTCACCCGACTCCTGCAGCAGTTGGAAAGACCCCAAAAGTTCCTCACCAAGAGGATAAAGGGTCTTAAACATATGTCATATGCTGCCCGACTGAAAAAACTCCAGCTCTATTCAGTCGCATACCGCCTACTCAGAGGTGATCTGTGCCTGACGTACAAGGCCATGTCCAATCCTGAATTAATGGACATGCTCCACCTCAGAAAATCCAAATCCATCAGAGCCACGAGAACAAGTGACTTAAACCTCAACACAGAAATAAATAGAACGTGCTGGAGGGACAGATTCATAACCCAGAGGCTCCCTACACTCTGGAACAGAATCCCAGTCCATGTAAGGCAGAGCCCCTCACTGACTCTATTCAAGAGAAATCTCGACGAGTGGATGGGAGATCGTAGGTTTACCCCAGGGGTCATCTCTTTGTCACTACTAGACAGAGGCATAGTAAACTAAACCCTAAAAGGGCGTAGTATTCTCATCCTAAGGGGTGGTGTAAGCCACATACACTCTGGCTAGGCTTATAAATGCCCTAGGGCAGATAGCCTAGTATGAACCTATGAACCTATAATCACTCCTCTCCCTGCTGTGGGGTCAAAAATTCAGGATTTCTGTAGTTGCTCCAAGAGGCTTCCGTGGTCTCCACTTTTGAAATCTCAGTCTCTGGTCTGCAAAAGTTTAGTGTCTGCATTGCTGTTGTCTTCCTCATTGGACTGGAAGGAGAAAGGAGAATATTTGCTGGATGTTTGTAATGGTGCTCTGGGATTACCTTCAGATGCTAAATCTGTGTTCAGACTTAATGCTTTTCTAACATTTTGTTTGAGTCTCTGATGATTTTTAGGAGAGGGGCTGTAGAGGGTCTTTCCTTCTTTTTGGCAGCATATGCAGTCATACTAGGTGAGCCCACTTTCTTGCAAATTGCTGTAAATAATTACTTTTTTGGGGTCCATAGATGGGCTTTTCCGCCTCTTTTACTAAATGAAAAAAATTGATCAGCCATACTCTTGTGTTCTGCTGAACAGCAGGAGTAGCTAGACCAAATACCCTCTGTCTCTAAAACAATGTGCATATGGTGCTAGTATCTTTCTGTTTTTTTTAATAATGTTGTGCTATAATCGGGCAATAGACACACAGGATCCCCTGCTAATTTTAGATCATTGCCAAATATTCTAGCTTTTGTAAGAATATCCTCACAGCCAGTGCATTTTAAACATTTGAAGATAAACTGCCTGGGGAATTTATTGCTTTGTACCCTTAGTGTGATTCTATGAGCCCTTTTGGTTATCATCTCTTGCTCTCTCCTCAGTAACTTCTTTATTTCTTCTGAGATAAATCTCTCAGTGTTGTCCCCCTCAATGTTCTCAGGAAGACCTAGTATGCAAATATTATTTTGCTTGCATCTGTTTTCCAGTTCTTCAGTCTTATTATCTAGCAGATTAAGAGTAATCTAGCTTTGTCTGAAGTGTACCTAAGGGCTGAATGTGCTCTGTGTTATGCAAAATGTATCTCTGTTGGGCCCTTAACAGAGAAGTCACATGATCTAGCTGTGCCTCGTGATTAGCTGGGATCTATATTAGAAGCTTGAAAGCTGAAAAGAGTGAACAGTCTTTGATCAAGCTGTAAATATCGAACGTACTAAATAGCGATGACACGGATCAGTGATTTTTTTTCTCAGGGAAAAAATTCACTGCTCCGCAAAAACAAAACAAACAAAAAAAAACAAACAAATGCAAACACAACATAAAGGGTGGGGCTTCACCCACCACATCCCCCCAAATATGGGGGTCTGTGCCCCCCACACACCCCTACTTAAATATACCAACTCTGACATCGCACCACAGTGGAGGAAATGGCAAACTCCCAAAGACAGCCCAGTGATTTTTTCCCTGGGAAAAAATCACTGTTCCGTGTCTTCGCTATTTAGTGCATTCGGTATTTATAGCTCTATCAAAGAGCGTTCGCTCTTTTAACCGTTTGAGCTTCTGATATAGACCATTCAGCTGTGGCACACTTTATCTAAATAATATCTACTGCAGGTGATTAGAACATCTTGGTAAGTGCTTTGAAAGATTCCTTAATCCATTTGATATTGTCAGCAATGTTGGTCCCTGTGTCTGCCAGTTACCCTCAAGTTGTGTTTATCCTCTTTAGTTCTTCTGGGAATTAGTGGGAGGTAAAAAACTGAATCATGAAGACTGCCAGCATTTTGACTGAGCTAGTTATTAATGTAACCCTTTGAACTGGGCTGTACTTTTCTTGAAAATTGGGTCACCTATTTGCTGTATTTTAAATTTGTGTAGGGCAGAAGTGTTACTCATGGTTTAAAACATGACCAGCATTAGCATGAATCTGTGCACATTCCCACAGAAGTACATCTTCTGTGTTATTTGGGGTAGGTTTCATTATGCATTCTTTATGATTCTACACAAAACACTGATTATGCTGATAAAATTGTTTGGGTCGAATATAATACTATTTTGTGAAATTATATTGCAGTCCATTGCCATAGATCAGTGGATGCGGTCATGTAGACACATTTTATTTAACATAATTGATAGTGCTTTACTTAGATTTTCTTTGATTCTATGTAGGAAACCAGCAAATATGTTGTTCTGGCTGGTCCCAAGACGTGAGTTTTTAATTTTATTTATGGCAGAAGATAACACATCTATATTTATATAATAGGTGTTTGCCATTGTCTCTGTAACAGTCTGCAGTATGCCTTTGTTTATTATGAATTTAAATGTTTCCATAAATAGGTTTGCCACTTCCTGCAGATGAGTGACCACTTTTTTAATATACTTATAGGTTCATAGGTGTTTACTAAGCTGAAAACCACAAGGGCCTTTTTAAACCTAGCCATGCATCCAAAATCTCTGACAAATTCTGGTACCCTTAATAAGTGTAAGCAGGGTCTTGGAAGATGAAACATTTACAAGCAGGGGCCTTTGAAATGAACCATTTACAGACTGCCTGTGCCCATTAGAGACATAGGTGCCAAACCAGGAATGAATTTCCTGCTCCCTTCCAGTTGTCCAAGTTACTCTTGAATTGGGTTAGGGAGGAACTCTGCTTCACGCGGGGAGTCTGTTCCAGAGATGGGGTAGCCTCTGTGATACATGCCTGTCTCTCCAGCAGTTCCTATTTATATCACAGACAAGGTTTAAGTCTTTAGAATGTGTAATTCTGGTGCTGTTTGTTTTGTGGATATGCAGGAGGTCCGTCAGAGTGGGGTCTGACAATGCCAGGCATAGATCTCCCCTCAATAGCCTGTAGGAGACAGAATACAGAGATAGGACCTTGAGGCAGCCTGCACAGAACATGTTACTTACACCCTGTATTCTTTTAGTGAAGAACCTCTGAAGACATTTCAGTTGTTGGATATGCCTGGCTAGATACATACCAATGGGAGCATTGTACTCAATGATAGGTGTGATAAATGCCAAATACAGTGGAACAATGACTTCCTTGGACCTAAATGTCATACCTTTGTTTATAAGTTGCACAGCATAGAATGATTTTCTCACTGTTGAAGACACATGATGCCCAAAAGCTAGATTATTGTCTATGTGTGTCCCCAAGTCCCTGACTACTATAACACTTAGGTTTATGTTGTCAAAGAGTTAGATAAGAAATACTGAGCAGCTCAGAGAAAAAAAAATGTTCATATTGTTTTGAATTCTTGTAATTGCATGAACAACAAAGATGGATGCTCAGTAATATCAAGAAAAGAGTTATACAAAGAAGGACATGCTTTCCCTGTTTAGGCCAACATGTGGTTTGGCCACCATTGTGCTGATAAACCACTCCATTGTAGGAAGGTGGCAGTCTGTCAATGATAACTGCTTGGGAATCTGTAACTGGAGCACAGTTTGTTTGTGTCTTTCGGCTTTTCCCAGTTAGGGGTCGCCACAGCAGAACTCCAGTCTGCTAATGATTGGCAGTAGATTTTTTACATGGCGGGTTTGCCAGCCCTGATGCACAACCTTCAATGAAGGTACACCCATTCACGCATGTCTCCACACAGAAGACGCTCTAGCTGAGAATCGAATGGCACAACGTCTTGCTGTGAGGCTGGAGCACAGGCTGGAGCACAGTAAGGCAAATAAATATCTTCAGTGTGGAATATGCTAAGACAGTTCTGAAGATGACAAAATAATCTACTGAAACATACAAAATAAATGTTTGTTTATTTATTTGAGTAAGGTAACTTCTTTAACAAATCAACAACCCATGTAAACTGGTACACATTGAGAAGACAACTATGTTGTTCCATGGAGTATGAATAAACAGTATTTATCAGTGACGGTAAGAAGCTGGCCATCATCAAGCATTCATGGAAAGCTAGCATGCTGTTGATTCATAAAGGATTACTAGAATAATACTTTGGCTGCAAAAATGGCCATGTAACAACTTCAACCATGCAAGTTAATAGGTAACCATTTAAAATCTCAGGATCTTCATTGCTGGGTCCCAAATGTGGAGACCTAATGACCAAAAATCCAGACTTGCACATATGAAGTCTAGGAGTGACCTTTCTCAGAATGTTCCCTTTTCTATAAAATATAGTGATCTTGAAGTTTGTGTACATAACTTTAGAGAGTGTGGGGGGCTTTCCTCGGCTGAAAAAACAAGTTTGAAGAACAGCAATGTTCTTTATTCATGGTCTTGTTTTTTTTTTCAGTCTTACTGAACTCTGCAATGCACATTTCAAGATTTCAATAGGGAGCCAAATTAGGAAGGTGATTCAGGTGAAAGTCACAGTATATCCTTCTATTACTGTTACTTATTTTTATAAGAAGAGTTTTCAGTGAATAATGGTAACAAAATATACCATGTCAGTCTTTCTAGTCATACATTGTCATGACAAACATCTCTAATTACCCAGTGATGTCAATTTGTTGTGTCATTAATGTCAGCATACATCTGCTTTTGAGTCAAAGAAATAACATTAATTCTGTACAAAATGGCAGCTTAGTAAGATTGATGCTAAGAGTTCAGTCATCAAGAGTACACTGGCTCTAGGCTGTAGATGCAGTGCACTATGGGATATATACATTCTTAAAACAGCAACATTGTACAATAGTCCTAAAGTTGGAATGGCTAGAGTGCATATTCATAGTATATACAGACTCTAGCAGCTCTACTGTAACTGTTGCAGACATCCACTAAGATTTATGGAAAACATTATTAAATAATTTTCATAGCAAGAGTGAGCTTAACATTAAACTGGAAAATGACTATTATTACTTGTTAGCAAAACAAAAACTTTAAAAGTAAAAACTGAGATCCTAAGTGTAAATATTATTCTAGTGCTGCACCATGTAAACAAAACAGTGCGTACACTCAGTTGTATCCTGCACCACAATTATCTGTTATTGTCCATAGATGGAATGTTTCCTTCAACCCTCTGTCATGCACAGTTGTGGATTATGGTTTACTATGGTTTGCTTTTATCAAAGTTAACAAACCTAGAAAGAAAATTAAAATTGTGATTCTTACTATCATTTAATTGATTTAGAATGGTGAAATGCAATATGAGAAGAACAAGTACTTCTGAATTTTTTTTATGTTTAAGTTTTATTGAGTGCTATGATTTAGTCTTACGTTAGCAGGTTATACTTTAATATAAAAAACGACTGAAAGATTTGTTAAATTAACTATTATTTGTACCCTTCTTTCCTATCAAATGTAATATCCACTACTCTGGAATGTTGTCTGATCATCTCCATAACATCCCTTCTTAACCTGTTAATAGTAAACCTATGGCTATTCATTCAAATAGCACATCTGCTACTACCATGCTAATGCTGTTAAATAGCATACATATACTATAAAAATGTTAATCATTCCCTGAAATTCATATTCATTTCCAAAATTGTATGATTTTTACCTGTATTCTCTAAGAGTCATTCCTGAGTCACTTGAGAAACCTGTAAGTCATGTTGAAGTTAGTCCAGGGAATGCAAACATACATCTGCAGAATGATAAAAAGCTGACAGGCTCAGAAGTCTCTGAGGATAGAAAATTACAATGAACCATCTTTTGGCTCTGAACTTGGCTTCAGCTCTCAATGTCCTTATAACCAGTATAGCAGACTGACTGATGGATCCAACTTGTTGGTAATGATACATGAAAAAAACAAAAACATAATTAAGAGCAAATTGAATATACCATTAATGAACCAGTAGTCTGAAATTGAAGTGGTAGCATTCAACATCAGAAAATGCAGGATCCTCTCCCACCAATCAGGGACCAGGAAACAGCAGCAGCCCTGTCACGTGGAAGCTTATAAACTATAAACAGTTGAAGGGGGCCTGAATGTGGAACTGGTGAGTGGCAATAAGATAAACTCTTACTATAATAGTGCAAGATAACAACCACCGCCTGAATTCTGCACTGTTCAGCCAAAGGCACGTCTTCGAAGATGCAGACTGCCCTAATTTCATTATTACTAACCTGACTTGTTGCAGTACATGAAATCTTGATAGATGAAGAAATTTACACTGCTTGTGATGATTCATAAGATGGTAGTCAAGTGATAAAGGTGATTATCAGGAAGGCAGATGACAGTTTATGAGTACTAGACTGTCTTATAAAGAGGAAATAAGGTATAGTGGTTAAACAAATGAAACCTTAAATATGTAGTAAACTAAAAGTCAGAGCCAAGGGTAACATTGTGGAGAGAAAGGTTCTCACTTCTCTGACAGACAGAGAAAAAGGGAGAGAGAGGGGGAGAGAGAGAGGAAGGGAGTAAAACACACAGAGGGGTGGTGGTAACTGTCTGAAACTACAAGAAGACATGCACTAAAGGAAGCTCAGCAGTCACTGTATCAGGGAGAGAATGCAGCATTCTGCAATCAGCTGAAATAAAATCAGATCCTAATGAGGTAAAATGGTACTCTCACGAGATAATGCAACAGTAAGGTAGATGAAGTCGGGTTAGCTGCAGTGAAGCGATCACATGATCCTGAGGGGAGTCTGGCTACACACAAGGATTGTTTTATACACACAAGTGATGTGCCTTCAACAGAGTTTTGGTGTCTATAATCTCTTTCCAGCATTTAGGAGTATACTGCAATTTCATGAATATATTTTGTTAATGGGTTTAAAACTAGGGTTCTAATTCTCCGGTAAAGTCATTCACTGTAAAAACGGAAACTCTGAGTATTACACCATATTGTTGTATTAATGTGATCACTGAAGAGTTTATGTTGTAATTGAAGCTAGAAATGGAGGCATACTTTTGAATGTTTAAGAATGCAGTGGTATTATTTATGTTACATGTGACCTAGTAAATGATTCTCCCAATGTGTTGTCAATAGGCATGAATGCCATAAAGTATAGTTATCCTTATCTTCTTGATCTGAGTGAGAAGAATGCAGCATCATATTTAAAATAACCATTTGTTTTTCAATGATGTGTTTATGAAAAAATAGAGATGGTTATATTTTGCTACAGTAGTATTTACTTGCCTAACGATCTGTTCATATGGGAAAATAAATATTCAGGGGATAAATGGCAATATTAATTGTTTTTTTTTTCTTTTCTTTATCTGTTAATATAGATATTAGCATGATTAAAGACAAAAGTATTAGTTTTAGTACAAGGGGAACTAAAAGAATCACTAGGTATTCTTTCAGTTTAGCATTTTGACCATAATGCCCTTTTCTGGTAATTTTTAGTGTTTCAGACATTTTGTGAAGAGGTTCTGCTTCAAAATAAAGCAATGAACAACAATGGCTACATTTTCCAACATTAGCAATAAGCTGTGTTGACACTTGCTCCCTTTTGGAAGTATTAGACTCAATAATGACACTTCCAAAACTATGAAAACGTAGGTATGATTTAATACAAATAACAGCAGACTTCAAAAGCCACTGTTACACAGTTAAAGCATTTTTGTAGGGGCACCTCCATGTACTGATGTCAAGTGCTGCACCCCAACGTCTCTGTTGTTTAGTATATATACTAACTCTGAGATTGCTGTAACTCTCAGAAGAGGGAATATTCCAAGACAAAGCAGTAATGAAGTTAGTAAATATTTTCCCATAATCACACTTAAATCCCTACAGTTCTGACGGCTGAGGTCATGGTCCATAAACATAGAATAGGAACACTAAAGAAATGACTTCTGCACCAGCCTTCCCTGTGGCAGCTACCCTGTGACAAATGCAGGATTAGTAAGGCCCATGTCCTGTGTCTTTGTTTATTACCTGCTACCACCTAATGTGCCACGTACTGTCAACTAAGACGACATCACCTATACCCAAAGAAGACAGCTAGGAATGACTTCACCCACCTTAACCAGGATTTCTGGGGCAGACAATAATGGACAGCAAAAAATAAAGAATAATTTCTCTTTTACTCAAATGGCTTTTCCAGCTTCCATCTGCCAGTAAAATATAAGAAGCAAGCCATTCATTGTTTCCTTTGTCATGTGTTGTTTCTTAAAATCCTATCCATCTTGAACAGAGGTCTGTAAAATTAAGCACTAGACACACATGGATCTCTTTGGCTTGCCTTTGTGTATCAATGCCAGTAGAGAAATGCCGATGATCCTGAAAGTAAAATTGTTAAAACACACAAGCATTGTTAACATGAATACATTTAAATGGTTTGTTGATATCAGTATTATATTTGTCATTTATAATATTTATCAGTATTATATTTGATTAATAAAATCAATATTCATCAATGTTATGTCTTCATTCTCTTAACCAAAAGACTACATCTGTTGTGAGCAATTTATTTGAAAAGCACAGGTATTATCTTTTGAGTTGCCTTCATTTTACCTATGATATTTAATGTGCAAGTTATTTTATTTTAACACCTAATGCTCATTAGGGATTTGATAAAGCAACAATGAAAGTAAAAACAGTAACTAAAAAAAAGCATATATTGTTTACAGGCTGGATGTTTAAATATCTCCTGCCATAAAAAAGTAGTGACAAAAGAATGCATTATCCAATGTTCTACTACATGTAACGTATCATCTAATGTACCTTCCCAAAATGCTAATATTTATGTTGGGAAAGACAACCTGTTTTAAGAGAAAGAATGCACAAATCTATTAGTGCTATTAATAAACGTGTTTTACACCTATTAGTGTATGTTCGGAGATTTGTTGCACAATATCCTTATTCAGATTTGCTTTATACGTCTAGACTCAATAGAAAGAATTTATAAGGTGGAGAAAGTATAAATAAACGAATGCCTGTGGAAGAAAAATAGTTACAATACTCACACTGTGTGCTTCCAGGAATTAAATAAATAACTAAGCACAGCATCTAATAACACCTTCATTTCATCTAACTTTCCCACTCAGTCTCTTTCTCATTTTTCTTCAATCAGTTTATTTTTGATCCTATTTTCCATAGTTACAGATGCATTTCTGTGCTGAGTCAAACAATAAGAATTAAATGAGGTATGAGGCAATTGAACAGTGTTATTTATTTATTTATTCCTGTGATCATCTTCAGGGATAAAAAGAATGTTTCATTCATACAGAAAAAAAATAATGAGCCTAGCAGTAAACTTGGCAAAGTAGGATATATTATAGGGTATGCAATCTGTACTGATAGCTGTGTTTGGAAAACTACTGTGTGTTAGTGTGTGTGTGTGTGTGTGTGTGCGTGTGTGTGTGTGTGTGTGTGTGTGTGTGTGTGTGTGTGTGTGTGTGTGTGTGTGTGTGTGTGCGTGCATACTACTGACAGCATACAGTACAGTGAGTGTTACATCATATTTGAAATTGCTGACATCTGTATAGCTAAGATTTCTGTCACGTTTGACTATTACCGTTAAATTCTTTGACAAACTGGAAATCTTGCATGAATGGATTCACCCCGGGGATCACATTAGTTGCCCTGCTAGACAGGGGTCCAGGGAAGTAAATAGTGTGGGAAGAAATAGCCAGGGAATTGTTATGGCTAGGCTTGTATAGGCCCTAGGGCCAATAGCCTAGTACCAACCTATGAACCTCCTTCTGAAACAAAATATGCATATTAGTTTGTTGAAAATTCTGTGATGTCAAGGTAAGTATCACTCAAATTATATTGTGAATTAACACTTTGAAAAAAAAACATAAAAATGAACATTGGCACACTGATCACTTGAAATATCACAGCAATTAATCTATCTGGATTAGTCAAAAATAAGTTAGATGAATTGATAGTCACTAAAACTGCAACTGTCATATTCCATTACACAAATAACACAATATAGGAAGTATTTTGATGCAAGAGTCATTACCTCCTATGACCCTAGCTCATGCAGGAAGCTTTGCTATCAACAACCAGCACTTCAAATTACCCCCACACCCTCACCACCACACTGTAGCATGAAATGCTGTTCTTTAACAACTACCATCCACAAATACCCCCCTAAACATCATAATGCCCTATTCACAAGGCAGTGGGTGGGACAGCAATCCAGTGTCACTTATTATCTTGTACTGACTAATCCTTCCTTGCTGTATACATGTCCACAATTACTCATCTTGTGCCATAGTTATAAAGCACCATGACAAGTGCTGGTTTGCCCACTGTTGGTTTAAGCCAGCCTTAAGGTACTTGTGACCATTTAATTGATAATAGCGTCAGATGCAAAGTGCAGGGCTTAAGTATCATTGATACGTTACACCATCAATTCTCTGATATGTTTTTTTTTTTCCTTATAAAGGATAGCAAAATACAAAAGAAATGTAATGTAAGGAACTCATGAGCTCATAAAATGGAAGGTTAATCCTAGCTCATTAGTAACACTCTCCTGGAGACAGATTCCATCCTTGTGATAGAGAACTCTCACTTCATAATCCTAAGCCTGAACCTACATCAGCTGCATCCATTCTCTTGTGAAAAGAGAATCATTAGATAACATCAAGCATAGTCATAGAGATATAAAAAGTGAGTGCATTAGAACTGTAGGTGAGAGCCAGCAATAGCAATCTATTTTCACTTTACCAGAATAATTCCTTTCTATGTCTCTGATTGCTACTAAGGCTTGACTTTTCAGCAATTCTAAGAACACTCACTCTGTAAGTTAAAACGTTCCTTTCCCTGCCATCTGACTCTCATATAGATACTATTAGTATGATTCTGCAAATTGCAGTGCATAAATAACTGACGTAGTTTAGACAACAATTTTTTTTAGTTGGCAAGCCTTTTAAATGCCTTCCTAGGTTTGATGAACAAGCTTAGAGCTTCTTGTCATCTAGGTGTCTGAACCTTCATACTCCATGTTAGCTATCTAGGTCCTTCCTGAAGGGATGGATTGATGGCTGGACATTAAGATTCCTGATATTAAAACGTTTTGTTTGATTGTTGCAATTAACTTGGATGTTAAAATTACTGCATATCTTAGATAAAAGTCTAAGAATAAAGGTGATTCATGATCCAGTTTTGCCTTAACAGTCATAATTGTTCATCTAACAGGTAACAAGACAGTATTCTAACTCTAGAATCTATTACAATGGGATAACATCAAGTAAAACATTCACTTTTTTTGTCAGCTAATATAGCTAGTGTTCCACAGAGTTACCATACATTTTTATTGATAATTCTTTAAGTTATCAAAATTACCAACTTTTTTTGCAAACGTTCTTGAGAGTTTATTCCAAAAGTCAGCCATCTGTTCACCTGTAAATAAAACATCTTATAAATTTATGAAAATCATGGATAATATGAGGTAACAATAAACTTTATCTATATATATTTTTTAAATTCTTTTCATTTACCTCTCAGAGTAACACTATTTCCTTTCTAGTAGTATAGAATATTTAAGATTGTGATTAAGTCTCCAATCATAACCTGCTTATTATGTGTTTTAGATATAGATGCCAAGAAATTCACCTTATGAATGAAGCTCAAGAGATTAAGCCTGGCAGCCATGCAGAGAACTCATAATAAGGGTTGTTCTGATTGATGATCATGTCATAATTTCTTTGTAGTACAAGGAGCTTGGTCTGAGCAAAACCAAGGACATTCTGCAAAATCAGAGACATTTGAGAGATACAATAGGCAGAAATGGAGTGCACCTCTGGCAGAAGTTAAAATAGTTTGTTAAAAAGGTTGTTTAACACTCTGTTACTGTTCATTCTTAGCTGGCACTGTTTTTAACGCTAGACGATATCATAACCGAGTTTGAGTGCATAACAAACCTTTGTTAAGACCCCTAAGTGCTTTCACTATCACGTCTCATGGTAGAGAAGAAGTTCTTATCTTTTTTCCAACATCAGAGTGTAATCACTGCACTCCATGCACAACATAAAAACTACATTGCATGTCTATGACATTTTGTTGTAATTAACACAAACACTGTATGATACTTATTATATGCTGTAGACCAGATAAATGTTTATACTACTTTTTCTAACTTCATATTCAATCTCAAAAATTATATATATGTATAGATGTATATATATATATATATATATATATATATATATATATATATACATATATATATATATAGAGAGAGAGAGAGTAATTATAATTGATTTTGTTTAAAAGTGTTCATCATATTGAACTTGTTGAATCAATAAAATATCCAGTTTTGAGAATGAAATACAATATCAAAATTTCTAAAGGCTTCAAGAGAGCTCTGCTGGTCGCACACAGGCTGAGAAATTCAAACCTCCAGAAAAAAGCAGGAAAGTACCTATGTATTTAAAGTCATCTACTGTTTTCAGTTATTGTAGAATATTTTTACTGAATTTTACTTTTGCAGTTAATTTGTCTAAACTGCTTATACAGCATGTAATGCAGTTACCTGTCTGTTATTGTACTGGATAGCATTTACATTATTTTTAATTAAGTCTTCCCCTGTGCTTTTCTACTTTTGTCAGACATTTATATTGATATACAGTTTACAGTGTAGGTTCACTTAATTGCTATATTGTATTTACAGCAGTCTCTTGGCTGAAATTGTTATAGATATCTCAATTCTGTTAAACTGAGTTCCTCATTATGCTTTTCCACTCCCCCCTCCATATTTACAGTAAATTATAGTGTCCCTTAGTTTTCCTGGTAAGGGTGTTAACTTGCTAAGCACATAAGTGCTTATTCTGTGTCAGAGGACAAGTTGCTGTTGTTTCTGAGGGTGGGCATTGTCTACTGGAGGTTTAGCTGCCATTTTATTGGTTCTTTCACTTTACCTCTTCATCTTAACACTGCTAGTTGTCATTTGCCTGTCATCTTTTCTAAGGGCTTCAGGAGAGCTATGCTGGTAGCAGCAAGAAAGTACTTGTATTACACTGCACTTAAATTCACATAGTGTTTTCTGTATTTATAGATTATTTTTTTCCCGCGGTGGTGGTGCTGCGGTAGCGTTGTTGCCTCACAGTAAGACGCTGTCCGGTTTGATTCTCAGCTAGAACGTCTTCTGCGTGGAGACATGCGTAAATGGGCGTACCTTCTTTGAAGGTTGTGCGTCAGGCCTGGCAAGCCGGTACATAAAAATCAACTGCCAATCATTAGCGGACTGGAGTTCCACTGTGGTGACCCCTAACCGGGAAAAGCTGAAAGACACAAACAATAGAATATTTTTTACTGATTTTTTTACCACTTTTATAGTTTGTTTACTTAAAGGTGTTCCACTGTACTTATAACAGTTACCTGGCTGTTATTGTGTTTAGATATCTCCATTTTGTTAAACAGACCCCGGGATTCATAAAGCTTGCGCCAGGTGCAGGCTTAGCGTCAATGTTCTAACACCAAATATGGCCACGAGCGATCCAGGTACGAGCTGTTCCCACGTGCACTACCTGCGTATGCTACGCCCGCACAGCTCCCGGGCCCTGTATGCTAATCTAATTATCCCATGTGCAGCAATGTAGCATGCAAATGAAGGTATGTAGCAATCCAGGAAGTGGTGCAGGCATAGTGTAAGCATGCAGAAATGTAAACTGTAGAAAACGATCTACATTTTCGCAAACATAAAATCGGAGGCATGACAGCCGACCAAACACATGTATTATATTGTTAATATATGCCAATGGCTAAATATATAGCCATTGGCATAAAAAATGTACAAAATATAAAATAAACATTTAATATATATAGTCGCACTATCACAACGTGGAAGCACAGGGCAGCGGCGCGCAAAGGGGACTTCAAGGAAAATATAAAAATATAGAATAAAACTGCAATTTAACATATATCACGATTTCCCCATAATAGTCAATGACAGGCATGCTACACCATACTATGGCGCAAGGGTTGCTAAGGGGCTGTGAATTAGCTCGGAATTAGTAGGCAATGCCATGCAAATGAGAGGAGTAATAGTGAATCGCAGATTCTCTGTTGGTGTAAGGATGCACCTCACAGTGTAGCATTATAACACCGAGGTGTGCCCTTGAGATAAAGATGACATCAAGAGAGGGGTGTGTCGCCATTGCTGTAAGCACATTGGAGCATTGCTAAACCAGTTTGCCCCTAGCTAGGCAAAGCTGCAGGATAGGGGTGTGTTGAACTGGCCATAGCTTTGCTTAGCTAGAGTACACAAGGTAACCAAGTATGCATGTGAACGGAGATGAAAACGCGTGTAAACCCGGTAAATGGGTTTGCGTGGCACACACTGCAGCTGAAACAGGAAAGATATAGGATAGAAATAAGGAAATGCTGTAGCAGGGAAATTGGAGTACAAATGACTAATTAACACCTACGAGCCTACAGTGGGCCATTGACAACAGCTAACAAGGCTGCAAGCAGCTACCTGCAGAACAGGAAAGGGGAGGGGCTGTACTGCAAAGAAAACAGTAAAGTGTCAAAGCAGAACAAAGCTGATTTGCAGTATATCAGCTACAAGACACATTTTGCCATGTCTGGGTAGGGAAAGTACAAAACAAGAAAGACAGCAGGTGGATGCATGCCTGATAATGGGATGGGATCCAGGTTTAAAAGTGAATTAAAGGGCAACAGATTAATCAAGGCAGGTAAGCATATCTCCACAGTAAAGGCCTCAAACTTGTAGTACTCATTGTAAAACCCATAAATAAGACACGCTGCAGCTGGAATAGCTCATATACATCCAATGACATCAGCATCATCCATAGCACAATATTATAAAGTGTGAAAGCAACTCACACACATTTGTGTATTCCCATACACTCTGCACCAGTGGTGTATACAGACAGGGAACTTTTAGCATGTACATGTTAGTGGCTGCCATAGCTTTGATCCATCAGCATGTGTTCGAGACTGAAGGTGGTGTGGAGGATGATGCACACGACCACCTCAGGCCATCTTATCTTCATACATAGTATTTAAAATATTTTAAAATTGGCTAAACCAATCGTATCACTGCTACATTTTACTAATTAGCAAAACCAGAGGATGAGGAGAGTGTTCAGACCCAGGGTAACCTACCAGGGGCTACATGATATGGAGATAGTAGAGCATTACAGGGTGGACAGGGACATCCTACAGCAACTTGTGAAGCTGTGCCGGCCACGCCTCAGAGCCAGAACAAACAGAAGGGAACCCATCCCAGTGGATATGAAGGTATGTGTAAGCCTGTGAATACTAGCTACAGGTACTGTTCAAAGACCAGCTGGGGATATCATGGGGCTCTCACAGGCATCAGCATCCAGGATACTACACCATTTCCTGGATGCCATGTTACCACATGCCAATGAGCACATATACTTCCCCCAAATGCAGGAGGAGTTGGCCAGCAATATGCGTCTCTTCCACCATGTGGCAGAATACCCGGAGATACTGGGTGCAATAGACTGCATGCACATACACATCAAGTCACCACCTGGCGAGCAGGGTAGGCACTACATAAACTGCAAGGGATACCCCTCCATCAACTGCCAGGTTGTGTGCAATGCCCAGGGCATTATCATGGATGTGTGTGCTGGCAGCCCTAGAAGCTATCATGATTCCCACATCTGGCATGCCTCACAGCTGTATCAGTTATTTGCCAGGGGGACATCCCAAATGGCCACCTGGTGGGGGGTGATGACTATGCACTGGAACCGTGGATGATGACTCCCATCAAAAATGCACACACACCCATGCAGGAACACCATAATGAGGCACATGCACAAACCAGAATCATCATAGAGCATGTGTTTGGGATGCTGGAATCACGGTTCCATTGCTTGGACATATCTGGTGGAGCCTTGCAGTAGTCTCCAGGCATGTGTGCCCACATTTTCATAGTATGTGCCATGCTACACAATATGATCCTGTGGAAACAGCTGTAGCAGGGACAGAATGGTCAAGGCCCTCACAGCCCATCACCATTGCCAAGAGCCCCACAGGCACAGAGATACTCAGATTACAAACACCCTGAGCCACCTCCAGTAAGCAGATAGAGGCGTGCCCAGTATGCTCATGCCTTGGCAAGGAGGGAATGTATAGCACACACACTGACAGTATAGGCACTTAGGGACTGACACCTTTCTCCACCTGCACACACAGTAAAAATGGATGGCACACACACAAGACTACCTGTAAATTGTCATGTATAGGCAGTCTACTGTGTGCATCCAACATAGGCAGCCCTCAACTATTGCACACACAACTGCCATTGGCACAAGGTAAGTCAACACCTGAACAGTAAATTAAGCTATCAGCATGTGCTGATACTGTATGTATAGGTCCATAGGTAGGTACTTGGCCAAATGCCAGAGGCCATTCATAAGCCCAACCAAAATGTGTCAGCTTTTGCCACCCCATTGATTTATTAACTGTCCCTCTATGGAGCAGAGCCAATGGCAGGATCCCTGGAGTGCATCTACTGTTTCCCATCCAGTCTTCAAGGTTTCTCTTGCAGAATGTTGGTGAGGGACTCTGTATAATGTAGTTACGGATGTTGTTCCAAAGTATGGGGAGTGTCTGTGAGAGGAATCCGTTCCTCCAGCATCTTCCAGTTATTGTTGTAGCAAGGTTCTGCTCACTACAGTGTGTGGCTCAATGTGACATGGATTCCCATAGGTGGAGCATATCCATTAAGCCTGAGTTCGACATGGCTGTGTTGCCAGCAGAGATCATCTCTGGGTAAACGAGATGCCATTGAGTAAAGCAGGAGTTTATGTAGTCTGGCTGCATAGGGCATATGTTGGAGGCGAGGTATATTCGTGGACCTCCCAGCTGTTGGAAGTGTCTTCCGGGGTACATCCCAAATGGGTTATTATACCCTATGATGGGACTGATGAGTGATGAGTAAAGGGGCACTATAACCCCAGTATGTCTAGATGGGAACCCTTTAGTAATCAGATGGCCTATATAGAAGGATGTCCTAACTACTTTGGATATATGATTATCAAAGGGGGGATCACTATCTACCTTAGTCCCCAGATACCCCATTACCTAGTCCATATTAAAGTGGCTGCCACTTATGTGTTAATATGTGGGTGCTTAATATTCCACAATGGAATGACCATGCAGTTGGTGGCACTTGGCTGGAGGCCATAATGTTGAGACCCTTTGTCGGTCTCTGTGAGGCCCCTTGAGGGATGCCTGTGTCAGCTGGACTATCAATCATGGCTCCCAGTCTGCAGTCATTGCCAAACATGGTCTACCATAGTCCACCTGTGTTTTCCTGTACCTCAGAGACGTATATGCCAAACAGTAGGGCTCCCAGGACTGAGTCCTGTAGGACACCAGTCATGACTTGTCAAGAGTTGGACCTGGAGACTGCTAGTCATACCATGTGGGTTCTGTGTGTAAGCCCGTTGGCAACCCAACCTGTGATATATGGGTGTATGTACAGGGTGGTGTGTTTATCAATAATATTTACAAACATATTGTAAACAAGAGGATAAACATTCTGGTTCTTATAAATGTTTTTTAAAATGTTTTAAGGAAAAACATATTTTTTAACAGGATAAATGATCTTATTGATATACATATTTATCATTTCTTTCACTTTAAACTGAAATGGTTTTGCTAATTAGTAAAATGTAGCAGTGATACGATTGGTTTAGCCAATTTTAAAATATTTTAAATACTATGTATGAAGATAAGATGGCAGCGATTGTTTTATCTGAGGAAGTCTTGTATTAGACGAAAACGCAAGCTTTAATAAAGCGTTCATACTAATTTTGAAGTGGTTATAGTATCCTTTTTCTCCTTGGCTTCTACACTTACGTGTTTGGTTTTGTTTATCAATAATACCTGAGTGGGGCATGGTGTCAAAAGCCTTGGGAAGGTCCAGGTAGTATGTGTGAACCACCTCTCCCATTATCTAATGTCTTGGTCACTGTATGTAAGAAGTCAAACAGGTTCAGGCCAAGCTGACCTGGAGGTTACCAATGTCTTCATTAATGAGTGCCATGAGGATGTGATCCATACCATTGCAGATCAGGCTAATCAGACTTATGGGGTGGTAGTTACCACGGTCAGTTGTGATTCTATCTTGATGGAGTGAAATACCCGTTGCCACGCACCACTGTATGGGCATGTAGCCTGTGGAGAAGCTGAGGTTGGAAAGCTTAATTAGGTGGGGGATCAGGTTGTCTTGTACAGTTTGCAAGATGCAGTCTGGGACAACATCTGCCTCCATTGATGCTGTGTTCTGCTGTTAGAGAGGGCCATTTCCACCTGTGTGTCTCTGATGTATGGGATACTGTACCTTTCGGGTAGTGTTGTGGGCTCTTTAGGGGGTGAAGTATACACTGAATGTATCTGCAAGGATGTTGGCGATATCAGTAGGGTCAGCATATTTTGTGCTATATTTCACTGGCACAGTCCAAATCTGTGTGTCACCACTTAGATCCTTGACATAGCCAAAGAAGGCTTTGTGGTTACCTTTCAAATCCTTGCGTACTTTCCTGCTGATGTTAGCCTTGGATGATGTCATGAGGGACCTAGATATCATACTAAAAGTGGTCACAGATGTCTGCCCTTCGTGGGATTTGCTGTTTGTCTGGAACACTGTCCTACTTATGTAGTATAGCCTGTTTATTGCAGAAGTCCACCAGACTGGTGTCCTTGTCTAGGAGGAGTGAGTCTTGGTTTATCAGTGATGGCACAATCCATACATCCGTGTAGGTGCTTATAGATTGCATTTGTAAATCTGTCTGTATCTT
This sequence comes from Protopterus annectens, assembly GCF_019279795.1. NCBI lineage: Eukaryota > Metazoa > Chordata > Ceratodontiformes > Protopteridae > Protopterus > Protopterus annectens. The sequence goes on along the minus strand of NC_056729.1, from coordinate 540,443,314 downwards.
GAGCAGTGTTTCCCCTTAGCGTGGGGGCTGTTAAACCCCACCCCTGTAAATTTAGCTGTAGGAAAGGTATACACTGTGGTTTCCGTGGGTGGGGGAGATGCTTGGGTGTGGAAACAGTGAATAGTTCATGGTCAGATCTAACCAGTGACCAGGTAACCTCCGCTGTGGTGCACCTGTTGCCCATGTTGGTGATGACCACTTCTAGTATGTTTCCACCCCTCATTAGGGAGGTTACCACCTGATACAGGGCATATGAGTTGATAAATTCCAGGAAGCGCTGGGCCTGGAAGTGAGTACTGGAGTAAGTTTCCCAGTTAATGGTATGGTACTTGACATCGACCAATGCCAGGGTGTGTGTTAGGACTGTCATGTTCTCCACTGTCAACAGGTAGGTGGAGTGGTGGTCCTGGGTTATGGAGGGTGATCCATAGCAGGCCACAGTTTACATTGCAGTTGTGGCTGATGTTAGCTGCACATGGATGATCTCAGAGGTATCATGCTGCCCCACTAACCTGGAGGTGTAGGTATCGCTGATGAATATGGATACACCTCCTCCATGTCTGTGTGAGTCCATGTTCTGTGGCTGAAATGTGTGGTATGGGTTGTAGTTTGGAAGTACTGGTGTGCTCTCAGGAGCCTTACGACAGGTCTCAGTTGCTGCACAGATGTTGACGTTGTCGATCCTGAGGAGTGCTGTGAGTGCATGCATGTTGTGATCACAACCACTGGTGTTGAGTAGCATAACCCTCATTGATTCTGCTATTTTGCTGTTTACAGAGCTGGTATTCAACTTCGAGACTCTCCTAAAAAAGGCACCATGGGGGCACCAATAGCCTTGGCCAGTATTCCAAAGCCTAAGGCTGACACATAAGCCGGTATGGTATTGTTGCATGCATGTTTCTCACCTGTGCTTGTTTCTCATCTCTCCTGTAGGTGACCTACTGGTAAGCAATAGAAAGCCTTAAACTTATACAAGTCTTATAGCTTCCAAGATAGGCTTTTGGAGTGACTAAGTATTAGTGTTCTGTATGTTCTTGCTGTACTTAACTGTTTCCTGACTACATGGTGATTTCTCACTGTATATTGTGATCTGAAGGTCTGTTTATTCACATATTATGGCTGTGATGGCCTGTACTTTAGAGGTTCACAGATAGCCTATTACCTATCTGCCCAAGGGCATTTAGAAGCATAGCTACAGTGTGTTGGCTTTCTCCGCACCATTGATGAAGTAACTGAGCCTCTGTCAAGCATAGCCAATAAAACAATTCCAGGCAGAGTTGCTGGAAGCTGTTGAAGACTGAGGTGGTGGAGGGTGATAGGGGCACTTAGTGATCTAAAGAGGGCATGTTGATGTGACAATTCAACACCATTCAATTTCCCCAACAGGTCTTGCAGCTATCAAACTGGACAGGCTTCCCCACCCCCTGGCTGTATGGTTCTGGGACACATGATCCCAGGGGGGTATATTCTGTTAACCATTCACACTACAAGGTTTCCCTTGAAGTGTAGCAGTGAGGGCCTATGCTTAATGTAGTTAGGAATGTAATGTATTGTCTCTCACAGTACATTTGTTATATGTTGTTATTTCAAGAGTAAGTGAAGCTCAGTGGGTTTGGGGGCCTCCGCCCTTTGCTTAGCCTAGCTTACACATAAAAATCATCTAAATAGGAAATAGATGGAAACAACGTTAATATCAACAGTGTAATGGTTACAGCATCTGCATAGTATCTGTGCATTCGAGGTCCCAATCCCAATAAAGGCAGGGATGTTTATCATGTTCAAAAATATACCTTAACAACAGCTGGCATATATAGGTAGTAATCGTCTGTATAATAAACATTCGAAACACCCATATAAACCCATGTGTGCTGGAGAGTACAGTCAACAGAGAATGTAATGGTATGTAAGCACATAGTGAGATGTTACTTCACTGACATGTATATATCCTGAGTAGTTAGTGGATGTGGTCGTGTTTGCGTGCACAGGTTATACGTTACAAAGTTTGGTTAGCTGTGTTTAACCGTTGCTATAATGTCACACAAACACTTTTAAACATGCTTACAACTGCTTAAATGAGCCTTATTTTGGAGTAAAAAAAACATTTTTAAAGCATTGCAGCTGTTGAACGCTGGACTGTGCACACTATAGTCATGGGACTTACCACTAAGTCATCTGAGATGTATACATGTTTCACAGTCTTTAGACTACACCTTATACCATATGCATTCCACTGTAATGATCACAAATGGGACAGCCACTTTGTGTACATATGTACAGTACATTGTAATGTACTGTAGTTTGTGAACCAATACATTTAAGTCTACATATGAATTACTGTTACAAATGAATACAATATATATATATTTAGGGGTCACCACAGCAGAACTCTGGTCCGCTAATGATTGGCAGTAGATTTTTACATACAGACTTACCAGGTCTAATGCACAACCTTCAATGAAGGTACGCCTATTCACACATGTCTCCACACAGAAGATGGTTTAGTTGAGAATCGAACAGGACAACGTCTTACTATGAGGCGACAACGCTACCGCAGCACCACCACCGCAGCTATTCTGCACACACACACACATATATACAGAAGCACTCCAAAGGAATTGAAGTGTACACAAAACACATGCAGCTCTGGTATTATAACTATTACTATTAACCTAATTCACCATAGAAGGGATGCTTGTGTATGTGAAGATTGGGGTGGGGGAGGAATGATGGGTAATGAAATCATGCATCAAGGAGGGCCTGGGTCGGATGTTCAATAAGTGAACTGGAGGGCTATACATGTAGTATGGGGACAATATAAGAAGGACACAAAACAAGAACCTTTCTCATTCATAATATACCCTGTCATGTCACATTGCAACACCTAATTTCACAAACATATGAACATTAACATGTATCAGACATATGTACACTAAATTTGTTTTCAGTAGTGAGGAATGTCTGTAGTAAATTGTATATTCTAAACACCAAAACATTTATACATATCTCGGATGCCTTAGTGGTAAAGTCAGTGACTGTGGTGTTCAGGGTCCTATGTTCAAGACCTACAAGGGCTGTTAAGTTATTTTGAGGGCCAGAATAAGGGCTGTTGGATGCAGGTGGATTAAAGCACTCAAGCAGTTGTAAGCAGTTTTCCGTGATGGTAAGCGGTGCTGAAACACGTTAAATGGAGAAACGCTTCACAGGTTTAACCTTTGCTTAACGTCATGCAGACCATGTGCAAACCTGCTTACAATCGCTTAAATGTGCATTATTCACACTTTCTCTACCAGTGCCTACTCTGAGAAGTAAAATAATAACACCTTCCAGGATTAGAACCTGCAACCATGTACTCCATCCTCAGAATAACCTAACACTAAGCTACCTGAGAAGTACCTATCCCAGTTGTGAATTGAGACAGGTTAAAATGTAAAAGGGAGGAATGTGTTGAAATAGGACAACCCGCCATGTACCCAATGAAAGGTGTATGCTCATATATATATATATATATATATATATATATATATATATATATATATATATATATATATATATATATATATATAGAGAGAGAGAGAGAGAAAGATACATAGAGACATGTCGATATATACAGATCTACATATATATATGTAGATATATAGATAGGTTAAAAACATCTACACATCTATGGAGGTACAGATAAAAGTATGCAATAATATATATATCTAAATACACATATATATATATATATATATATATATATATATATATATATATATATATATACACATACATACATGTGTGCAGACAGCATCCAAAGTGTTCATATCTGAGTATAACATGGACCATGGCAATCACACCCCCCCCCCAAAAAAAACATGAACATAACATATGAAGAGTATATGCCGATGCACTTTTGCAAATATTTTCTATGGACACAGTCACCAACACAACTGCAATGGCTGCAAATAACCATGACAGAAATACACAGACAGCTTTCATTTTGCAAAACTTTATTATATTCCGATGTATTGCCAAAAGGATTCAATGACTAACAGTACCTGCATGCCATACAGGAAGCATTTAACAGTGCCTTAATGAATCAGCATGCAATTACCATAGTATTAGTCCACTAAGGGATAGGTGTTCACATAGGGAAAGAACACCCACATACATATAGACATTGTATAAAAGAGGTTCCTACACACCTGCATGTGTTATGTACACCCACCAACATCTACCCCACAACCAAAATAATTACATCAATACATACTGTCATACCATAAACAATTATTCAACTACTGTACAACATCTGCTGAAACCTTAACATAACTGGACACAGACACACTAACATGGCCCTATGTGAAATAGTTGCTGTTATACAATTGAACAGCTGCTGATGTTACAGGGTTTGTATGAACTAATCCCGTTTCAGAGGGGTGAAAGGTTCGTACACCAGGAGGTGTTGCTGAGTACTGATCATCAGCACAGCATGATACACATTAACACCAAACTAAATATGTCTGGTAAGCCCACTGTAAACCCCCTAACATTATATACATAGCTATGTAGCCTTGAGCTGGTCAAACATCCTGGCCAGACTGAAACATATGCAGAAGTATTAGGTACAGACAAACCCTGCATAAGTAGCAATGTTCAGAAATATAACAGCAGTACTCACATTTAGACCAAATCCTCTAGGCATTACACACAATATATTACTGTTCGTCTCCATACAGCTGTTGCAATAGATTCCAAACAACACTTCCAGGCTATCTCCTCACAGTTAAGGCAAAGGGACAATGCCCAAGTGGAGTACTCAATTATACTCCACTGTTGCCATGTATTGGCTAAGGCAGTAGCAGCGCAGTTGATGTGCATGTAATTAGCTACTTAGGAACACCAATTGGTTATCGGGATAGCACATGTTACTGATCTGTAACTATAACAGGTTGCCTTGTCACACATTCAGACCATCTGTATCTACCTGTACGACAGTACAAAACACTGAATGACAAACCGAAAACGAGTATTATACTAGTCAATAACACCTCCAATTACAAAGAAAGTGTGTATAACATGCAGTATGTCTGTGTATGCAGTACCTGTTCTGTAAGAATTACAGTGTAATCAAAGCATATAGTGGAAATAACTATCTTGTAGCGACGTATTGTTGAGCAGCAGTAATGCTTGTGGTATTCTATGTGTGTACTGCTGTAGGTCACAAGGCAAACTCCTCATACACCACAAGGGATGATAAGGGCTTGGAACTCACCAATTTGCTTCCAGGCACTGTCAGTGTCAGGATTGGTCCAACAAGTATGTGCTATAACAGGGGATAGTATATGTCGCTGTATTGTAACAGTCGACATATGTATGGGTACATAAGTAAGATGAACATGTCAAAGGTGGGCTTACTGTACAAATATGGATTGCATTGTGGGATATTGTGCCAATAACTGTAATGTACAGTATTTTAGGCAGATCTGTATTTCATTCTACATAGCATTTCTGTTATGTTGCATAGTTATGTCTATTGGCAATTACAATACTCAATAACAGGATACATATCACCTGCATTCATCTGACAGTTTAGCAGCATGACAGCAAAGTTAATTGGAAGAGCTAGGTAACTATCCATGCCCATAACACTTCTAATATCCACCTCTCTAGTATTGTTTGCAAGCAATAACAGCTGTGCATGTGTACATGTTATGCAAATGTGTAGTGACCCTTGTTACAGGGCTGGGCCAAATAGCTATGAGAGTAGACACACACTGGTTGAACTACCAGGTTTGTGTAGCCTAACCTCTCATTGCCAACCTAACAGCTGCTTGCACATACTGTATTAAGGTAGTGCACAGTACTGGTAATGAAACAGGTTGCATATAATCTTTAACTTCAGTGTAACATCTTTAGTAGGAGTGTAAGATGTAGGAGACTGCTGCCCATGTGTGACAGTCGCTTCATAGGTGGTGGCTTACACTATCTGATTATATCCTGATCATGTTGATAGTGGCATCAGAGTCTATTGATACATGACTCTGTTTGGAGAGTGGGTGTCTGTGCCCAACAGAGTTCATAGTCCTGGTGGATATCTGAGTATAAAAACAGAGAAGGAAACAGACCTGTAGACACTTGCATCATCGTTAATCAGCTATCAGGATGTGATGTGCTCCTCAGAGGAGGATTGCTGCTAAAGGTAGCTACAATGTTTCCGTAATAGCCAGTGTTGTCACGTCCATAACAAAAATATTTACTTGTGAGCATCACTGTCTGAAACATCTTCATAAGCAATAAGTACACTAAATTCAGTACTTGGTACTTGTAGTACTGAATGCTCATACAGGCATATCCACTAGTCAGCTACTGGTGTTTACTAATGTCAGCTTTGTGTATGTGGCCATCCTGAGGTAATGTAATCTCTATGCCATGTACACCACCAAACCCACCTAATACCACACCTCACACATTGTTTGGGATGCAACTACAGGGGTAAGCTTGAAGGCCGCCCAGTCTACAGCCATGACTGGACTGGACAGTCATGAGGTGTAGGTTAATACATGCATCTCATCATCACAACCAACACATGCCCTTACCAGAACACAGTAAGGACACCCACACACACTACCAGAAATCACACACATTCACAGATGCTTCTAAGTATCTGACCAAACAAGTGACCTCCCAAGCTGGAAGAGACAGACAATGAAATACACAAACTGTATGATATAGTTTGCATAATTGTGCCACACCTCAGAACACGTGGCCGGAAACATGCCCAACAGTACTCATTTGTGAATGCAAACTCTAGCACTATGTTACACACCAACCTATACGAGGACATACATACTGTCAGCTGCCTGTCTGCCAATGATTAGCCACATACCCATACTCTCAGACAACCTTTTGAACTATACACATGGCTCTGGCATATTCCATGTTGTTGTGCAGGACCTGTGATGCAGTAGCCTGGACTGCATGGAAACACATGTAGGAAGTGTCAGGTCTTGTAGCCCATGCAGGTATGTCCCAAGGCCTGGGTAACATTCTGCCATTGGCCAGAATGATACTGCAATACAGGGGCAAAAGGACTGTATTCCACAATTGTCTAATGTAGTGGTGCAAGTCAAAAGGTATCCAGTATCTGTCTGCCTGGGATAACATGGTTGACAGACCATGATGCTTTGCCAGACAGGACCTGCACCTGTCACCCCTGGGAATCTGGATACTGCCTAGAGCTCATGCTTCCCCTATAGTACCTTCATCATGCACAGTTCAAGTGAAGGTACACTGCTGTTACAGGGACAGCCATCAATAAACTGCGGGTCTTGCTACACAATGATACATGTCAGGAAACACTATATGGACACATATATGTCAATCCCCAGCATGGAGAACATATCTGTGCAGTGGCTGAGACATGTTTCAATGCTCTGGAGAGCACACCTGCATGACCATTTTATAACACATACCTCACCTCTTGCCCATTATCCTTTATTGGAACACCCAGGCCGCAGGTGTGTCCATATTCCTGAAGGATATATACACCCCCACACTTGTTGCACTTGCATAACTTCAGATGCATTATGCTGAGCAACTACCTTTGTGGCAAAATGGAATTCAAATTGCACCTTGCGACAGATCACCCACCATGCCGTGGATTTCCCAACTGTCATAATGTGCTGTAATGGGGAAGATTAGGTCTGAGACAGAAAACCATAATAATGGCTACTCTCAACTATTCCGTTATGAACTGGGAAGACTCCTCATGTACCAATACCTGTGCTCAATGCATGTTGGATTCCATCAACCCCAATGACCTGGATCACAGTAGTCACACAAACAGGACTAACAGTATGCTACACATAGTCAGTCTCCAATGCCAATGTTATGCTTCCTAAGAGCAAAGTCGTGACTGTCATGGCACCCATGCAGATGGACAATGCATGTGCAAATGCTGAATCCTACACAAATGAACCTTAAGCTGTCACATATGTGCAGTGATTGTGCCATTGAAACAGAACCAAGATTCAACCAAACACAAACAAGAAGGCAAACTGGTGGTACAATGCTTTAAACTGTACCACAGAAGGTAGTAACTATTGCAAGAGTGAACACATATGAGTGTAGGTGATCCCTGGTCAGCCTCAGTAAGATGCAGATTCACCATATAAAACCACACAAAGCTACTGTGAAATTAATCAGCTACATATTATGAGGCCAACCACAGAGCATTCTATAACTGTGTCATTAATCATAATGGCAACAACAAGACCTGCAGTGCTGCACAGCACTATGGCATGGGAAGTAGTGCACCTACAGAAATAGCACCTGTTCATCCAGATAGTGTCTTGGAGAACCTAAACCAACTTCAACCTCCCCCCCAACAGGTAGACATTGTTATATATCCATGTACACTACAGGGCCCCTGTAATAACAACTATGCAGGTACAAGCTGCACTCTCTAAAGCCATGCATACAGCTTTCATGGGACCTGTCAACATCTCAGAGTGTATCCTACACAAATGTAAGAACAATCAGCTATCCACATACATATCATGTTCAATCATAGCTCCATATCAGGCTGTGTACACACCAAATGGTGTACAGCAACAGTTATCATACCTCACAAAGGGGGAGACACCTTTGATAATGGGAAATAGTGCACTACTACCCTGCTGAGTCTGGTCTGTAAAGCCATGGACCATGATCAACGTATTTGATGTACTCAGTACAGATGTAGATGACAGTAGAGTTGATTCACACTGCATATCATGACCTTGACAGGTCATAGAACACCATAATCTATACTGTGTTCCAGCTACACTCAGTAAACTAGGTGTATATTCCTATGTCACAGGAGTGGTTGGCAACTTGATTGCTGGCAGAACCAACACTACAGAAGGTGTGTGACTAATACACGCACATCAAACCAGTGCCAGCCACAGTAATACAGGGTTCATTCCTCGTACTCCCCCTTTTTGTTATCTATACCACACAGACTAACACAGAGTGCATCTGCCTATTAATTTTTGCAAATGACTATGAACTAGGAGCAATAGTTGACTCAATGTGTGCTGCGTTCAACATACAAAAGGGCCTTTGTGTGTCAGATGTGTGGTGTGTGACGTATGGCCACAATCTGACAGCTAAGTGTTGCATTGTCAGCTCCTATATTATAAACCCTGTACCCATGAACTACCACCTAGACAGTGGTCAACGTAATGGCAACTGTGTGTGTATGGGATGCAGCTGGACAGTAGTCTTTCCTTTAATAGTTACTTCCCCACACCAGTTAGGTAGTCATATGTGGCACCCCTAATCATGACAGGGTGCCATCCATGAATATAGAGATAATTGTTCAGCCATACTCAACACTCATGTGATCCATAATAGATCACATATTTCCTTTACGGGTTATTGCCCATGTGTAGATGACCCACACTGCCCTTCCCAACCCCTAGCTCCACTCAGCCACCTGGG